>NC_079364.1:362500-405000 GCF_021018895.1 Seriola aureovittata
ACCACCAACCCTGTGATTAGTGGATCATCCATCTAACCTGTTATGAACACAGGTGAACACAATGAGGTGGACAGCTCAAGACTCTGCAGGGTGATTTAAACCATGTCAGGCCTTTTGTTCTATATTCATCATCAGGTCTCCAGGCTTTATGTTGTCCAATCAGCACAATCATCTGAAACTAGTGGAGGAGTCAACACATACACAACTCTGTTTCTATGGTTACCCAACAACACTTGGTGGAGTTGTTGTACCAAGTCCAGACAGATATACGCAGGATGAAACTCAACATGAGTCGATTCACTTCATCCAGCCAAGTGTCAGGAAACATGGTCTCAGTCTCTCCTTCCTGAGTTAGTGTTGAATAATGACCAGAGGGGTTTTTACAGATTATTGAGGTCACAGTGACGTTGACCTTTAACCACCAAAATCTAATCAGTTCATCCTTGAAAAAGAAAAAGAAGAAGAAGTGGTTGGAAGTGAAAACATGAATCGGTGGCTCCTCGTCGCTGCAGGTTTCAGCTCTGACTGAGGTAGGTCAGAGAATCTCATGTCGGGGAATCTGCTCGTAACCGGTGTTAGGTTCAGGTGTTGGGGTGTGGCGTTTCTGTGGAGGGGGGTTTTCCATGACAGAGTGGGGGGGGGGTGACGTTCAGGTTTCAGGCTGGAGCAGTTGGATGACAGCATGTTACAGACAGATTCCTCTGGATCTGCAGGAACACTGCCTCATTGTGCTGCCTCCTCCAGAGTCTGAGACCAGGACTTTGTAGTCCACCGTCTCAGGACCGTCCTGTCCCAACAACACAGCACTCAACACCTGGGACAAAGGACACTTCCTGTCAGTGACGAGTCCTGAGACACGCCTGTTATCAGAGGAATAAAAGCCTTTCGGGGTGAGTTGTAGCCTGAAGGTTCAAGAGTCTGAAGACACATCACTTTTCATCAAGAGTTAAAACCTCCAGGTAGAAAAGATTCTTCTGTTCATGATCATCTGTCTCAGACATTTCTCAGTGTGCAGCGGGAGATGAGTCTGTGGTTCAACAGAGTTTCCTGATGTGGATTTGGCTGCAGACCCCCCACCCCACACACACACCTTCCTCCATCCTCCAGTTTTGAGGCTGTGTTTTGAAAACTGTCATACATTTTTTGGACGGTCAATATAACCAGATCTCCTGACTCAAATATCTGGGATGTCAGATGAGAATAGCAACATAACCAGATCAGAATATATGGTTACAACCAGCACCGAGGTTAACTTTAACTTTATTTGAGGCCTGAGGACTTATTTATGACTGCCGTGATGAGGGAGAGCGACATAAACACAGGTCAGGTTGTTTCTCCTCTGAGCTCTCATCACTGGGCTGAAGTTTGAAAATGGAGGCGTCTCATGTTTCACAGTTTAACAACATTTAAATTAAAATGTGACATTTTGTTGTTGAGTTTTTGACTAAATCTCTTTACAGTAAGTTCAGTGGTTCCAAACCTTTTCCAGGTCATGTCCCACGAGACAATCTCAAAACGGTTTGCGGCCCACATCCGACCACGTAACAATACAGAGGCCACATATCGTCTCAGAGCACTTTTTATTTTAAGGATGATGATCGAACACTCAGGACTGAACTGAGAGCAGGGGACGGGGGGCGGGGTTTCTGTTGCTAACCAGCTAGCCATTTTGATTAGCGCGCAATCAGACTGAGATAACAAACAAGTACACGACATGGTCACATGGTCCAGCTGGTGACAACATCAAAGGTCCTATCACTGGCATTTTGCAGTGATTCGCAGTCTCCACAATAAAAGTTTTTCAACATTTTAAATGTTGTTAAAAATCATTTCCTATCAAAGTATTAAAATATATGTGTGTATGTATATATATATATATATATATATATATATGTATACACACACACACACAGATATATAATTACATGTTTTGCTAATTATCTGTCGGCCCCCTCACTTTGTGTTTTACTTCTGTTAATCTGTGAATTGACTGCAGTCATCTTCGTCTTCATCTTCATCAGTCACTTCCTGTGAAGGTGGAGCTGCAGCCTCTGCTCTCTGTTGTCTGAGTGGAGCCTCATCCATCAGTACTAGTCCATTTCCTCTACATTCCTGAACTTCTTCACCACCCCCCGCCTCCCGTCTTTTTACCCAGCAGCCCCTCGACAAGTCCAAACATGTCTGACTCCGTGTCTCAGAGCAGGAGCCTGAACACGTCCAGCTTCCATCAAACTTCTCTAACTAAACTCACAACTGACCTGCAGCCTGGCTCTTAATTAATATGGTTTTAATCATTAGTCACTTTGTTTTATTCACTAATTGTATTCTAATTATGTTGTAAATTGTAATTTATTGTATTTTATCTGTGTTTTATTGTTAATTTTATGTTTTTGTTTGTTTGGTGATGTTATTACAACTTTTAAAATCTATTTTATTGAATCTTATTCTCAGTTTTCTTCATCAGTCTGAAGCTCTTTGAACTGCACTGACCTGTATGAAAAATGCTATACAAATAAAGTTTGATTAATTGATTGATTGATTGATTGATTGATTGATTGATCGATTGACTGACTGTCTCCTCTTCCCTCTGTCTCTCCAGCTGAAACCTGCAGAGCATCAGTTTAAATCCAGTTTCCCTCTATATATATTTTTTTTCTTCTCGGTGTGATGGCGCCTGACGCAGGTTTGTTCTGACATCACTGGAGGATCGGGTCACAAAGCGGACGGTGAACTGTTTGGACTCAAACTGAAAACACGTGTTGATGTGGGCGTGTTCCCACAGGTGCAGGTAAGTAAATAAGGTGTGGAGCAGGAAGTCCAGCTCCAGGTAGAGATCCAGACTCATTGGCAGCAGCCATTGTTTTATCCTCCGTCTCCATGGTGATCAGGTAAACATCAGAAGCACACCATCCACAGTACACATTGTAGGCGTCTGATTGGCCAACACAGCTCAGGGGGCTGCTGGATGATGTCACGCTGTGTTGCAGAAAATGTTGAGACAGGCTCATTTTTTTGCAGACGAAAACTGTGATTGGAGGAGGAGCCTGAGGTAGACCCAGAACCACCTGCAAGGATGACAACTGAACACACCTGGGAACACCTGGGGAGAGGGGGGTCTGGAGTCCCCTGCTGCCACCGTTACCCAAGTCCAGATAAGAAAATGGATGGACGGTCATGAACCTGTTAGACCTGGTTATCACGAATAGAGCTGCAACGATCCAGTGATTAATCAATCAGTTAATCCACAGAAAATTAACTGGCATTTATTTCGAGGGAACAGGCCAAACACTGAAAATCTGTGACTGAACATCTTCAGCTTCTTCTTCACTGGTCAAAAACCCGATGACATCAGGTGACTGTGTCAGTGTGACAGGGAACAAGCATTCCTCCAGAACCTAGACTCTGGGTCCATCCAGAGAGACCATCAGTCATGAATCACGTGACTCATAGTCTCACAAAGAAAACCCTGTTGTGGTTTTTCCAGTCCTGGTTCTGGTTATGAAAAAAACCTCCAACAGGTCTGAGCTCGTTCAGCCTCAGTGACAGTCACAGGTAGATGACACATGAAGACGCGCCCACACACCGTCTCCATGGTAACAGCACTTCATCTGCTCAGGTGTGTATGTGAGTCACTGACAGAAACAACAGCCTCAGGTCTCTGTGCTGAAGTCAACCGACTGAAGACTGTGATGTTCAACCAGAGACCAGAGACCAGCTCCAAGATCTGGACCAGATCTGTGTTTCCACCACAGTTCTGTTAGAGTAACATTAGAGCTGCAAGATTGATCAAAATATAATAGAAATCTCAATATGACCAAGTGTAATATCCAAATGAAAGTAAATGTGTCACATTGTTGTTCATTGTTAGCATTAGCATTATTAGCACCATCAGTGTTGTGGAGCTCCAGAGACGGCCCGACCTACAGATCAGATTCTCCACACGTAAAGGAACAACAATCACAGCATCATCATTTTTACATTTTCAGTGCAAATAAAAAGCAGAAATATAAAATGAACCATCTTCTCCACAACATCCTGCAGGACATAGCAGCAGCTACAGCAGCAAACATCTCATCTCACTGCAGGACAGAGAGGGTCAGGGGATCCTTTGTTCCCATTGCATCAGGCTGAACAACACCTCAGCCAAAGACAGTGGACTCATATATTATTATCATAAAATCTTACTATTTTTATTGTTTATTTATTATCAACTGTTTTTATTATTATTATTATCAACAATGAGCTAATGGACACATGACTTTCCCCTAGGGGATATATAAAGTATCGATCTATCTATTCATCCATCTCTGTTGTGCAGCTCTATCAGAAACGACTCCACCTCTGACTATCTGTATCGATCAGTTATAGATCAACTCACAGACAAACTTCTCTATTCAGTCAGATCAACTGAAGCTGATCAGACATCTCTCTCCCTCCCTTTGTTGTAAAGGAAGTAATAAAATAATGATCACTTAGTGTCAGTTAATCAATACCTCCTGCTCTAGATGAGCTTCACTCCACTGCTGTAATGATGGAGTGAGTCACTCGAAGCTTCTGTCCATGAGGCATCACACAAACAAATCCAGGTTAGACCACTGAAGACAAATGTCTACTGTATCTACTGAGTCTACTGTATCTACCGAGTCACTGTATCTACTGTATCTACTGAGTCACTGTATCTACTGTATCTACTGAGTCACTGTATCTACTGAGTCTACTGAGTCACTGTATCTACTGAGTCACTGTATCTACTGAGTCTACTGTATCTACTGTATCTACTGAGTCACTGTATCTACTGAGTCTACTGTATCTACCGAGTCACTGTATCTACTGTATCTACTGAGTCACTGTATCTACTGTATCTACTGAGTCACTGTATCTACTGTATCTACTGAGTCACTGTATCTACTGAGTCACTGTATCTACTGTATCTACTGAGTCACTGTATCTACTGAGTCACTGTATCTACTGAGTCTACTGTATCTACTGTATCTACTGAGTCACTGTATCTACTGAGTCTACTGTATCTACTGAGTCACTGTATCTACTGTATCTACTGAGTCACTGTATCTACTGTATCTACTGAGTCACTGTATCTACCGGCTCACTGTATCTACTGAGTCTACTGTATCTACTGTATCTACTGTATATCTACTGAGTCACTGTATCTACTGAGTCTACTGAGTCACTGTATCTACTGTATCTACTGAGTCACTGTATCTACCGAGTCACTGTATCTACTGAGTCTACTGTATCTGCTGTATCTACTGAGTCACTGTATCTACTGTATCTACTGAGTCACTGTATCTACTGAGTCACTGTATCTACTGTATCTACTGAGTCACTGTATCTACTGTATCTACTGAGTCACTGTATCTACTGAGTCACTGTATCTACTGAGTCACTGTATCTACTGAGTCACTGTATCTACTGTATCTACTGAGTCACTGTATCTACTGTATCTACTGAGTCACTGTATCTACTGAGTCTACTGTATCTACTGTATCTACTGAGTCTACTGTATCTACTGTATCTACTGAGTCACTGTATCTACTGAGTCACTGTATCTACTGAGTCACTGTATCTACTGTATCTACTGTATCTACTGAGTCTACTGTATCTACCGAGTCACTGTATCTACTGTATCTACTGAGTCACTGTATCTACTGTATCTACTGAGTCACTGTATCTACCGGCTCACTGTATCTACTGAGTCTACTGTATCTACTGTATCTACTGAGTCTACTGTATCTACTGTATCTACTGAGTCACTGTATCTACTGTATCTACTGAGTCACTGTATCTACTGAGTCACTGTATCTACTGTATCTACTGAGTCACTGTATCTACTGAGTCACTGTATCTACTGTATCTACTGTATCTACTGTATCTACTGAGTCACTGTATCTACTGAGTCTACTGTATCTACTGTATCTACTGTATCTACTGAGTCACTGTATCTACTGTATCTACTGAGTCACTGTATCTACTGAGTCACTGTATCTACTGTATCTACTGTATCTACTGTATCTACTGTATCTACCGGGTCACTGTATCTACTGAGTCACTGTATCTACTGTATCTACTGTATCTACTGTATCTACTGAGTCACTGTATCTACTGTATCTACTGTATATCTACTGAGTCACTGTATCTACTGAGTCTACTGAGTCACTGTATCTACTGAGTCACTGTATCTACTGAGTCTACTGAGTCACTGTATCTACTGAGTCACTGTATCTACTGTATCTACTGTATATCTACTGAGTCACTGTATCTACCGAGTCACTGTATCTACTGAGTCACTGTATCTACTGAGTCTACTGTATCTGCTGTATCTACTGAGTCACTGTATCTACTGTATCTACTGAGTCACTGTATCTACTGAGTCACTGTATCTACTGTATCTACTGTATATCTACTGAGTCACTGTATCTACCGAGTCACTGTATCTACTGTATATCTACTGAGTCACTGTATCTACTGAGTCTACTGAGTCACTGTATCTACCGAGTCACTGTATCTACTGAGTCACTGTATCTACTGAGTCTACTGTATCTACTGTATCTACTGTATCTACTGAGTCACTGTATCTACTGTATCTACTGAGTCACTGTATCTACCGAGTCACTGTATCTACTGTATCTGCTGTATCTGCTGTATCTACCGAGTCACTGTATCTACCGAGTCACTGTATCTACTGTATCTACTGTATCTACTGAGTCACTGTATCTACCGAGTCACTGTATCTACCGAGTCACTGTATCTACTGAGTCACTGTATCTACTGTATCTACCGAGTCACTGTATCTACCGAGTCACTGTATCTACTGAGTCACTGTATCTACTGTATCTACTGAGTCACTGTATCTACTGAGTCACTGTATCTACTGTATCTACTGTATCTACTGAGTCACTGTATCTACCGAGTCACTGTATCTACCGAGTCACTGTATCTACTGTATCTACTGTATCTACCGAGTCACTGTATCTACTGAGTCACTGTATCTACCGAGTCACTGTATCTACTGTATCTACTGTATCTACTGAGTCACTGTATCTACCGAGTCACTGTATCTACTGTATCTACTGTATCTACCGAGTCACTGTATCTACTGTATCTACTGTATCTACTACTGAGTCACTGTATCTACTGAGTCACTGTATCTACTGTATCTACTGTATCTACCGAGTCACTGTATCTACTGTATCTACTGAGTCTACTGTATCTGCTGTATCTACTGAGTCACTGTATCTACCGAGTCACTGTATCTACTGTATCTACTGAGTCACTGTATCTACCGAGTCACTGTATCTACTGTATCTACCGAGTCACTGTATCTACTGTATCTACCGAGTCACTGTATCTACTGTATCTACTGAGTCTACTGTATCTGCTGTATCTACTGAGTCACTGTATCTACTGTATCTACTGAGTCTACTGTATCTGCT
Organism: Seriola aureovittata; assembly: GCF_021018895.1. NCBI lineage: Eukaryota > Metazoa > Chordata > Actinopteri > Carangiformes > Carangidae > Seriola > Seriola aureovittata. The sequence continues at coordinate 369,952 of NC_079364.1, forward strand.
GTATCTACTGAGTCACTGTATCTACTGAGTCACTGTATCTACTGTATCTACTGAGTCTACTGTATCTACTGTATCTACTGTATCTACTGAGTCACTGTATCTACTGTATCTACTGAGTCTACTGTATCTACTGAGTCACTGTATCTACTGAGTCATTGTATCTACTGAGTCTACTGTATCTACTGTATCTACTGAGTCACTGTATCTACTGTATCTACTGAGTCACTGTATCTACTGAGTCATTGTATCTACTGAGTCTACTGTATCTACTGTATCTACTGAGTCTACTGTATCTGCTGTATCTACTGAGTCACTGTATCTACCGAGTCACTGTATCTACTGTATCTACTGAGTCACTGTATCTACTGAGTCACTGTATCTACCGAGTCACTGTATCTACTGTATCTACTGTATCTACTGAGTCACTGTATCTACCGAGTCACTGTATCTACCGAGTCACTGTATCTACTGTATCTACTGTATCTACCGAGTCACTGTATCTACTGAGTCACTGTATCTACCGAGTCACTGTATCTACTGTATCTACTGTATCTACTGAGTCACTGTATCTACCGAGTCACTGTATCTACTGTATCTACTGTATCTACCGAGTCACTGTATCTACTGTATCTACTGTATCTACTGAGTCACTGTATCTACTGAGTCACTGTATCTACTGTATCTACTGTATCTACCGAGTCACTGTATCTACTGTATCTACTGAGTCTACTGTATCTGCTGTATCTACTGAGTCACTGTATCTACCGAGTCACTGTATCTACTGTATCTACTGAGTCACTGTATCTACCGAGTCACTGTATCTACCGAGTCACTGTATCTACTGTATCTACCGAGTCACTGTATCTACTGTATCTACTGAGTCTACTGTATCTGCTGTATCTACTGAGTCACTGTATCTACTGTATCTACTGAGTCTACTGTATCTGCTGTATCTACTGAGTCACTGTATCTACTGAGTCACTGTATCTACTGTATCTACTGAGTCTACTGTATCTACTGTATCTACTGTATCTACTGAGTCACTGTATCTACTGTATCTACTGAGTCTACTGTATCTACTGAGTCACTGTATCTACTGAGTCATTGTATCTACTGAGTCTACTGTATCTACTGTATCTACTGAGTCACTGTATCTACTGTATCTACTGAGTCACTGTATCTACTGAGTCATTGTATCTACTGAGTCTACTGTATCTACTGTATCTACTGAGTCTACTGTATCTGCTGTATCTACTGAGTCACTGTATCTACCGAGTCACTGTATCTACTGTATCTACTGAGTCACTGTATCTACCGAGTCACTGTATCTACCGAGTCACTGTACCTACTGTATCTACTGTATCTACCGAGTCACTGTATCTACTGTATCTACTGAGTCACTGTATCTACTGAGTCACTGTATCTACCGAGTCACTGTATCTACTGTATCTACCGAGTCACTGTATCTACTGTATCTACTGAGTCTACTGTATCTGCTGTATCTACTGAGTCACTGTATCTACTGTATCTACTGTATCTACTGAGTCACTGTATCTACCGAGTCACTGTATCTACTGTATCTACTGAGTCACTGTATCTACTGTATCTACTGTATCTACTGAGTCACTGTATCTACTGTATCTACTGAGTCACTGTATCTACTGTATCTACTGAGTCTACTGTATCTGCTGTATCTACTGTATCTACTGAGTCACTGTATCTACTGTATCTACTGAGTCTACTGTATCTGCTGTATCTACTGTATCTACTGAGTCACTGTATCTACTGTATCTACCGAGTCACTGTATCTACTGTATCTACTGAGTCACTGTATCTACCGAGTCACTGTATCTACCGAGTCACTGTATCTACTGTATCTACCGAGTCACTGTATCTACTGTATCTACTGAGTCACTGTATCTACTGAGTCACTGTATCTACCGAGTCACTGTATCTACTGTATCTACTGAGTCACTGTATCTACTGAGTCACTGTATCTACCGAGTCACTGTATCTACTGTATCTACTGAGTCACTGTATCTACTGTATCTACTGAGTCACTGTATCTACTGTATCTACTGAGTCTACTGTATCTGCTGTATCTACTGTATCTACTGAGTCACTGTATCTACTGAGTCTACTGAGTCACTGTATCTACTGAGTTAGTGTCTGAGTTGAATCTGTTTGAATCTGTTTTACTGACTGTTTCTTACTGTCACTCTGTTTCTGATGTGTCTGTTTCACTGCTTCCATCTGCTGTGACCATCTGGGACAATAAAGCCTGAGGTGAATGAATGAGTTACTGAAGACTCTGGAGGAAAGACCAGGTCCTGGTTCAGATCAGCTGATCCTCAGACCTACACAGATGTTCTTTTACACTCAGAGGTAATGGGTCTGAGGACCTGGTCTTTACACCAGCTTCACACACACCCACCCACACACTCACACACCCACACACACACCCACCCAAACACACACACACACACACACACACACACACACCCACACTCACACACACCCACCCAAACACACACACACACACACACACACCCCCCACCCACACACACACCCACCCAAACACACACACACACACACACACACACACACACCCCCACATTCACACAAACCCACACACACACCCACACACCCACCCAAACACACACACACACACACACACACACACACACACACACACCCAAACACACACACACACACACACACACACACCCACCCACACACACAACAAATGTTTGAAGAATACACTCTGGTGGAAACCTTACACCCCCGCTGTGCCCTCCCCCACCACAACAAACCTTCAAAACACACACACACACACACACACACACACACACACACACACACACACACACACACACACACAGACAACATGTGCTTCAAACTGCAGTTGAAGATTATTATTACAGTGTGTGTGTGTGTGTGTGTGTGTGTGTGTGTGTGATCTTACCATGTTGTGTACAGTGTGTAGTCAGTAGTTGTATATTCCAGTGTGAAACCATGGTCCCTCTGTCTGTCTCTGTCCCTCGTCTCTTCAGGTCTGACTCTCACTCTCACTCTCACTCCTGCGTCTCTCACATTAGGCTCCACCCACCAGCTGTCAGTCACTCCCTCGTCTCCTCCCCTCCCCCTCTCACCTCGCTGTCTCTCTCTACTGGTGACTGTCAGTGTTACAGCTGCTCAATCTGTTTTATTCTCTTCCCCTGTTTCAACTTTATGGTCAGTTGATCAATGAAATGTAAAAGTTTTTAAAAGAAATTTGAATAAACTCAAATTTAAAGAGAAATAAAGATTAGTGGAGTGTGACGTGTGGCCCTGTGCTGCATCTCTTCCTCTCTCTCACTGCTGCTGTTATAAAGGCAAAAATGAAATGATTTATAAAGAAATGATCATCATCAGTAGTTCTGCTCATTCATTCTCTCTCTATCAACTCAGTGTCTAATCAATGTCTGAGTCTGAGACTGAGTCTGAATCTGAGTCAATTCTGAGTCTGAGTCCAGTGTGAGACTGAGTCTGAGTCTGAGACTGAGTCTGAATCTGAGTCAAGTCTGAGTCCAGTCTGAGACTGAGTCTGAGTCTGAGACTGAGTCTGAATCTGAGTCAAGTCTGAGTCCAGTCTGAGTCCAGTCTGAGTCTGAGACTGAGTCTGAATCTGAGTCCAGTCTGAGACTGAGTCTGAGTCCAGTCTGAGTCTGAAACTGAATCTGAGACTGAGTCTGAATCTGAGACTGAGTCTGAGTCCAGTCTGAGTCCAGTGTGAGTCTGAAACTGAATCTGAGACTGAGTCTAGTCTGAGTCTGAGTCCAGTCTGAGTCTGAGACTGAGTCTGAATCTGAGTCCAGTCTAGTCTGAGTCTGAGTCCAGTGTGAGACTGAGCCTGAGTCTGAGTTCTGGGTCCAGATGAGGTAATGGCAGTGAGCCAGTCAGACCTGAAATGAGACGGTTCGTAGACACAAAGACTGTGGCTGTGAAAGGGTGACAGCCCCCCTCCCTGACTGTCAGAAGTTTAATGGGAGCACTGGGGCTCAGGTTCCTGTGAGGTTTAGTCCAAAAACATGGAGAACAACTTCCTGTCAGTGATGTCACCTCAAACATCTGCCAATCAGAGAGAGGAATAACTGTGGCTTAAGGAGAGGTTGTCCAACGTTTCAGTGAATTCACTCGTTGACCATCGTCATTGAGACAAACAGAGATTCATGGTCGTCAGAGGATGAACCCTCACTGAGTCTCCTCAGGTGAGTGTCCTGTCCTGTCAGAGACACCTGAGACTGACGGACAGTAAAACTTCACTATGACAGACACACGGAGCAGGTGAAAGAACATTTCTGACTGTGGCGCCACCTGGTGGAGATGAAACACACCGTCAGAGGAGACTGCACACACTGAGTCTGAGATTATTTCCTCTAAATACACACCTGTGTACACATCCAACCAGATACAAAAACCTGAGGAGACAGTGTCTCTCTCACACTCTCACTCTCACACACACCCTCTCTCACACACACACACACACACACACACACACACACACACACACACACACACACACACACACACACACACACACACACACACACACACACAGCAGTAGTCAGTCATTGTTCAGCAGTGTACACAGTGAGATAATGGCCCAGTAGAAACAGGAAGCAGGATAAGATCAAACATCAGCTCATGTTGATTCATACAGAAACAGGCTCCGCCCACTCATTAATCTGATGTTCAGCACATTCCTACGCTCCGGCGGCTGCAGCCCCGTCACTGATGGACACACACTACATACACCACAGAAGAAGAAGAGTCTGCTGAACACCAGCTGCATCATGGGTTTCACTTCTGCAGGGGTGATAGTAAAAAAAAATCCTGAGCCTGAACTTTTTTCCCTGTGAGGTAAGCGGCCCCTAAACTAAGATATATGCCCCGATCAACACAACGGTCAAGCGGGATCCAGGGGTGTGCTCCCCTGGGACAACATTTTGATAAATAGTCCATTGAATTAAATATTCTGATGACTTTTGTGGATACAAATGTACATTATTCAGACATCAGATGAACAAACCCAATACTAGCCTATAATACAGTAGCATCTTTGTGTAGAGCCCCAGAGCTGTTGGACCCTGGTCCTGGTAGGTCTGTTCAGTAATCCATCCCTGCTCTTAACTAGTCACTTACCTGCGTATTTATTGCTTGTATAGCAGACTACGGATACTACAGCCATACCAAGAAAGGTCAGTGGGTGACAATTATAATACTCAAAAGCAAACTAGGAATTGAATGAATGAATGAATGAATGAATGAATGAATGAACATTGGATTTATATAACACTTTTCAAGACACCCAAAGCGCTTTTACAATGGAGGGGGGACCTCACTAACCACCACCAGTGTGTAGCACCCACCTGGGTGATGCACGGCAGCTCACCACACACCAGCTTGAGGTGGAGAGTGAGGGTGTTAATGTATCAGCCACTTTCACAGGGGGATGATTAGGGGGCCAGATGGAACTAGCCTGGTTGGGCAGTATTGATTAGTAGCCTAACCATTGACTAAAGGGCATGAGCAAGGAGACATTCAATTTTCTGAAAAATATGCACCATTTATTTAAAATATTTTTTGAAACAGCTACAGTGCAACAAAACCTTATGTAATACTACAACTCTCAATTTGCTATTAAGAGAACAGTGTCTCCTGATATATCCAGGAGATTAGGGTTCTCCTTCCTTGCTTACGTTTCAAGACCAGATTTCTTTCCCCTCATCACAGCAAGATTGTCCAGAAGAATGCTAGTGACTTGTCTCCACTCCAGCCCATCTGATTGCAGAACATCTTTTAGTTGCAGCATCAGTGCTGAGGCAGTTGCAACATTGACCTTTTGGCTGGCAAGGTGCTGTGTTTTCACACTGCCTGCATCCTCGTCATAAAATTGGACAAGTACATTTAGAATTTTATCCATGCTTTTGTCCGTGGCCTCATCAATGTTGAGTGAAAACATGTTATTCTTAAGCTTGTCAGACAGATTTCTTTTAAATTCTGGTGAGATGCCGTGTGTAATAAGATAGCTTGCATGCTGCCTCGAGACAGACAGATGCGTAAGGGCGAGTTTATCCTCCGCTAATTTCTGACACAAAGTGACGAGTGGATGAGCGATTGTAAACGATAGATCATACTCTGCAATGAAGGAGCACAAGCGAATTTTTAAATCAGCCACGGGATCGGTCATTGAGGGTGGCATATCTGCTGTGGCTGTTGCCCCCGGCAAACGTGAGGTATGTTGAATTGCTCGTAAAGCTGCTTGATGACTAGCGTGGAACTCGTGCCGTGGCAGCGCTGCCAGTGTGGGAAACACCTTCGTAGTGTATGGGAAACACAAAACACATGCGCACGTGGGGTGACTGCTGAATCAATCTGATTGGCCAAAACCCAAGACCACCCCTACCCTATTACCGATTGGCTTAAGTAGGCTATGCCTACTGGTGTGGTTCAGAGTGAAAGCGCCTATCGGATCTTGGGAATTGTCAGATCACGCGAGCGTGAACCTGATTTTTTTTTTTTTTTCACAAACACCTCGGTACGCCAGAAATCCGGCGTGGCGCCGGAGCGCTATCAGCCCTGCTTCTGGTTCTAAGAGAAACAAACTCTTCTTCTCCTGGATCTGGATCCGGATCCGGATCTGGAACTGTGCCTCGATTCTGCAGTAGAAACCAAATAAAGACCAGACTCTGGAGAAACCTGGTTCTTCTCAGAACCTGGACTTTAGGATGTTCTCATGTTTCCTCTGTTTTACAAACCCGGACATTTCAGAAGTGAGTCATTCAGAAGTCGCCTGTGGAGGAGTGGACCTGATGTTATTGACTTCCTGTCAGGGTCAGTCTGAATCCAGGACCCTGCTGGGCCGACAAAGTCCGGTCAGTGGACCAGAACAGAGTCCAGCTCAGCGAAGAAATATTATAAAAGCATCCATCACACGTTCCCTGAGAATCAGTGTCTGCAGGCATGTTATTTACAAACTGTGTCACCACCACAGCTGGTCACCATGACAAACATTTATATTGTATATATTTAGATTTTTCTATACAATTCATATTTTTATTGTAAATAATGGTACCACTTTACAATCAGACTCCTCTTACAAAGGATTTATAGATGTTCCGTTTCTGATTGTGATTTTGATTCTGTTTCTGATTGTGATTCTGTTTTTGAAGTGTTAGTCTCAGATCTTGTTCTCTGTTCAGCAGATGAAACTAACGTCTGTGTCCAGAGGATGAAAGTTAAAGTGACCACAGACCAGAGGATCAGACTGTTATCATTCAGTGTTCAGGCTGACGTCTCAGTATGCTGCACATCGTGTTTACTATCGTTGTGTTTGTTGTGATGTAACATTACATCTGCTGAACCAATCAGCATCAACATCACTGCTGCCGACCTCTCAAAGAACCTGAACCTGGATTTAGTAGAGTCCCAGATTCTGGTCCAGAACAAACACTGAATCCACATCAACAATTCATCAAAATATCATTGAAATCACAACATGGCCAAGAGCAACATCCACATCACAGCAGCAGTAATTCTTCTGCTAAAGGTCAAATGTGTCACAACAACAGACCATAAATGATTCATCGTGGTGCTACAGAGACGCCCCAGTTTATAAATCATATAAATCATATTCTAGAGATGTAAAGGAATATTTTAAAAAATCACATCATCATTTTTATATTTTTTCAGTGAAAATCAAATTCAAAAGTGATCTCAACTGAAATCATGACTCATATCACAGTATCCGTCAAAATAATCACAATACATTTTTTGTTCAGCCTCCTTGAAGCAGTTGTTAACATCTGGATGTGACATGTCGTCCATGTGTGACAGTGAGCTGCAGCCCCTCCCCCTCAGACTGACTCTCCTTTAACACACAGAGCCATTAACGCTGACCCTGACCTTCACTGACAGCTGCATCACATCATAATGAAGTTTCTCTAATGGAAGGAACACATGAAGCATGTTTCCATGGCGACAGATGAATGCACATGAACCCAGATCCCGTTCCATCAGGGTCCATACGAGTCCCGTTTACCCTCCATGTTATGTTCAGAATGAAACACGTCGCCACAGTAACGGAGCGGTTTTCTCTTCAGGCTGTTTCCATTAAAATGACCAGTTCAATCCATCAGTCAGTAGAAACAACCTGTTCACATTGTATTTATTCATGTGTTTCATCATTAATAACTTAGTGTTTTGTTAAAGTCGGTGATGTTTCGGTCACAGTTTATTTATTTAAAACAGGGATTCAGATCTGAGTCTTTTACTGCTGTTTGTTTCAGGTGTTTTCACTGACTCACTGTGTCACCTTCAGGTGTTTCTGACCATCATCTTTCCTCTTTTACTGTGTCTCAAACACTTTACATTCATTTATGAGCTAATCGAACATCTGAGGGAGAAAACAGGAGTTTCTGTGACTCAGTGGATCCTCACTGATCCAAACACAGAAGATTCATCGTCACATGAATGAGATCATGATGAGGCGTTTAATGGTGCAGCACAAAATCCATCATCCATCAGTCCTGTACAGTCAGAGGGAGAACAGGAAACACCTGAACTACAGTGTACCTGTACAGAAGGCTGTCCCTTTGTCCCTCTGTCCCTTTGTCCCTCTGTCCAACAGTCCCACAGTCCAACAGTCCCTCTGTCCCACAGTCCCTCTGTCCAACAGTCCCTCTGTCCAACAGTCCCTTTGTCCCTTTGTCCCTCTGTCCCTTTGTCCCTCTGTCCAACAGTCCCTCTGTCCAACAGTCCCTCTGTCCAACAGTCCCTCTGTCCCACAGTCCCTCTGTCCAACAGTCCCTCTGTCCAACAGTCCCTCTGTCCCTTTGTCCCTCTGTCCAACAGTCCCTCTGTCCAACAGTCCCACAGTCCCTCTGTCCCACTGTCCCTCTGTCCCACAGTCCCACTGTCCCACAGTCCCTTTGTCCCTTTGTCCCTCTGTCCCTTTGTCCCTCTGTCCAACAGTCCCTCTGTCCAACAGTCCCACAGTCCCTCTGTCCCACAGTCCCTCTGTCCAACAGTCCCACTGTCCAACAGTCCCTCTGTCCCACAGTCCCTCTGTCCCACAGTCCCTCTGTCCAACAGTCCCTCTGTCCAACAGTCCCTCTGTCCCACTGTCCCACAGTCCCTCTGTCCCACAGTCCCTCTGTCCCACTGTCCCTCTGTCCCACAGTCCCTCTGTCCCACAGTCCCTCTGTCCCACTGTCCCTCTGTCCCACAGTCCCACTGTCCCACAGTCCCTTTGTCCCTCTGTCCCTTTGTCCCTCTGTCCAACAGTCCCTCTGTCCAACAGTCCCACAGTCCCTCTGTCCCACAGTCCCTCTGTCCAACAGTCCCACTGTCCAACAGTCCCTCTGTCCCACAGTCCCTCTGTCCCACAGTCCCTCTGTCCCACTGTCCCTCTGTCCCACAGTCCCACTGTCCCACAGTCCCTTTGTCCCTCTGTCCAACAGTCCCTCTGTCCAACAGTCCCACAGTCCCTCTGTCCCACAGTCCCTCTGTCCAACAGTCCCACTGTCCAACAGTCCCTCTGTCCCACAGTCCCACTGTCCAACAGTCCCTCTGTCCAACAGTCCCTCTGTCCCACAGTCCCTCTGTCCCACAGTCCCTCTGTCCAACAGTCCCACAGTCCCACTGTCCAACAGTCCCTCTGTCCCACAGTCCCTCTGTCCCACAGTCCCTCTGTCCAACAGTCCCACAGTCCCTCTGTCCAACAGTCCCACTGTCCAACAGTCCCTCTGTCCCACAGTCCCACTGTCCAACAGTCCCTCTGTCCAACAGTCCCTCTGTCCCACAGTCCCTCTGTCCCACAGTCCCTCTGTCCAACAGTCCCACAGTCCCTCTGTCCAACAGTCCCTCTGTCCAACAGTCCCACAGTCCCTCTGTCCCACAGTCCCTCTGTCCAACAGTCCCTCTGTCCAACAGTCCCACAGTCCCTCTGTCCCACAGTCCCTCTGTCCAACAGTCCCTCTGTCCAACAGTCCCACAGTCCCTCTGTCCCACAGTCCCTCTGTCCAACAGTCCCTCTGTCCAACAGTCCCACAGTCCCTCTGTCCCACAGTCCCTCTGTCCAACAGTCCCTCTGTCCAACAGTCCCTCTGTCCCACAGTCCCTCTGTCCCACAGTCCCTCTGTCCAACAGTCCCACTGTCCAACAGTCCCTCTGTCCCACAGTCCCACTGTCCAACAGTCCCTCTGTCCAACAGTCCCACAGTCCCTCTGTCCCACAGTCCCTCTGTCCAACAGTCCCACAGTCCCTCTGTCCCACAGTCCCTCTGTCCAACAGTCCCTCTGTCCAACAGTCCCTCTGTCCCACAGTCCCTCTGTCCAACAGTCCCACTGTCCAACAGTCCCTCTGTCCCACAGTCCCACTGTCCAACAGTCCCTCTGTCCAACAGTCCCACAGTCCCTCTGTCCCACAGTCCCTCTGTCCCACAGTCCCACAGTCCCTCTGTCCCACAGTCCCTCTGTCCCACAGTCCCACAGTCCCTCTGTCCAACAGTCCCACTGTCCAACAGTCCCTCTGTCCAACAGTCCCACAGTCCCTCTGTCCCACAGTCCCTCTGTCCCACAGTCCCTCTGTCCCACAGTCCCACAGTCCCTCTGTCCCACAGTCCCACAGTCCCTCTGTCCCACAGTCCCTCTGTCCAACTGTCATTGTTTGGGCTGAAAGTTACTGATAGTCTTTGAACAGCTTCTTCATTCAGCCCAGAAAAACTGAAGGGAGTCAATGTTCAATTAAATAAAACAGAAAAAAGAAAAAGGCTCCTCCTCATGCCAGACATCAAAACAACATCTATTACTGATATTTCATATTTTAACTTGATGATGAATCAAATGAACAAACACAAACCACAGTGTGTATCAAAACACTGATGATCTGAGGTCTCGTAAATCACACTTTTATAATAGAGTAACATCTCCATGAGCTGGAGGCGGTGCGGACTGGAGGATCTTCATCAGGTCTTTTACTAAAAGGCTAAAAAGCATCATGAGTGAGTCACATGATGTTTGAGCAGTAAAATACTTCCTGTAGCTGGGGGGGGCAGTGACCCCCACATCACCATCACAAGAGGACGGAGGTCAGAGGTCACTCAGAGAGGCGTCCATGTTGAATCTGAGCAGAGGAATGTATCAACTCCACAGACCTCAGGTCAGTTTGATCCTTCACACCTGGGACCAGCTGGTCCAGATCCATCCAAAGAGGAAAAAAAGCAACTCCAGAACATCTCCAGAGTTTTTTTGATATGAACATGACAAATGAAATGTAGAGTTTGTAAACTGAAGCTCAAACCAGGTCTGGATCTTAGAGACCGGGTCTGGATCTTAGAGATCGGGTCTGGATCTCAGAGACTGGGTCTGGATCTTAGAGACCGGGTCTGGATCTTAGAGATCGGGTCTGGATCTTAGAGACCGGGTCTGGATCTTAGAGATCGGGTCTGGATCTCAGAGACTGGGTCTGGATCTTAGAGACCGGGTCTGGATCTTAGAGATCGGGTCTGGATCTCAGAGACCGGGTCTGGATCTTAGAGATCGGGGCTGGATCTCAGAGACTGGGTCTGGATCTTAGAGACCGGGTCTGAATCTCAGAGATCGGGTCTGGATCTCAGAGACCGGGTCTGGATCTTAGAGATCGGGGCTGGATCTCAGAGACTGGGTCTGGATCTTAGAGACTGGGTCTGGATCTTAGAGATCGGGTCTGGATCTCAGAGACTGGGTCTGGATCTTAGAGATCGGGTCTGGATCTCAGAGACCGGGTCTGGATCTTAGAGATCGGGTCTGGATCTTAGAGACTGGGTCTGGATCTTAGAGATCGGGTCTGGATCTCAGAGACTGGGTCTGGATCTTAGAGACCGGGTCTGGATCTTAGAGATCGGGTCTGGATCTCAGAGACCGGGTCTGGATCTTAGAGACCGGGTCTGGATCTCAGAGACTGGGTCTGGATCTCAGAGACCGGGTCTGGATCTTAGAGATCGGGTCTGGATCTCAGAGACCGGGTCTGGATCTTAGAGACCGGGTCTGGATCTTAAAGATCGGGTCTGGATCTCAGAGATCGGGTCTGGATCTCAGAGACCGGGTCTGGATCTTAGAGATCGGGGCTGGATCTCAGAGACTGGGTCTGACGAGTTTTAAAAATCCAATAATAATAATATACAGTCCTGATCCAGATCAGATCTGATATTTATATCAGATCTTATATAATAATATAATATTATAATATTATCCTGAGCATCATGTCACAGGTATGAGTCCAACTGTCAGAGCTCTGTGCTGATAATGTCAGAGGTAGTCTGAACTGTCCCACAGTCCCTCTGTCCAACAGTCCCACAGTCCCTCTGTCCCACAGTCCCACTGTCCCACAGTCCCTCTGTCCAACAGTCCCACAGTCCCTCTGTCCAACAGACCCTCTGTCCCACAGTCCCTCTGTCCCACAGTCCCACAGTCCAACAGTCCCTCTGTCCAACAGTCCCTCTGTCCCACAGTCCCTCTGTCCCACAGTCCCACAGTCCAACAGTCCCACAGTCCCACAGTCCAACAGTCCCACTGTCCAACAGTCCCACAGTCCCTCTGTCCAACAGTCCCACTGTCCAACAGTCCCTCTGTCCCACAGTCCCACTGTCCAACAGTCCCTCTGTCCAACAGTCCCTCTGTCCCACAGTCCCTCTGTCCCACAGTCCCTCTGTCCAACAGTCCCACAGTCCCACTGTCCAACAGTCCCTCTGTCCCACAGTCCCTCTGTCCACAGTCCCTCTGTCCAACAGTCCCACAGTCCCTCTGTCCAACAGTCCCACTGTCCAACAGTCCCTCTGTCCCACAGTCCCACTGTCCAACAGTCCCTCTGTCCAACAGTCCCTCTGTCCCACAGTCCCTCTGTCCCACAGTCCCTCTGTCCAACAGTCCCACAGTCCCTCTGTCCAACAGTCCCTCTGTCCAACAGTCCCACAGTCCCTCTGTCCCACAGTCCCTCTGTCCAACAGTCCCTCTGTCCAACAGTCCCACAGTCCCTCTGTCCCACAGTCCCTCTGTCCAACAGTCCCACAGTCCCTCTGTCCCACAGTCCCTCTGTCCAACAGTCCCTCTGTCCAACAGTCCCTCTGTCCCACAGTCCCTCTGTCCAACAGTCCCACTGTCCAACAGTCCCTCTGTCCCACAGTCCCACTGTCCAACAGTCCCTCTGTCCAACAGTCCCACAGTCCCTCTGTCCCACAGTCCCTCTGTCCCACAGTCCCACAGTCCCTCTGTCCCACAGTCCCTCTGTCCACAGTCCCACAGTCCCTCTGTCCAACAGTCCCACTGTCCAACAGTCCCTCTGTCCAACAGTCCCACAGTCCCTCTGTCCCACAGTCCCTCTGTCCCACAGTCCCTCTGTCCCACAGTCCCACAGTCCCTCTGTCCCACAGTCCCACAGTCCCTCTGTCCCACAGTCCCTCTGTCCAACTGTCATTGTTTGGGCTGAAAGTTACTGATAGTCTTTGAACAGCTTCTTCATTCAGCCCAGAAAAACTGAAGGGAGTCAATGTTCAATTAAATAAAACAGAAAAAAGAAAAAGGCTCCTCCTCATGCCAGACATCAAAACAACATCTATTACTGATATTTCATATTTTAACTTGATGATGAATCAAATGAACAAACACAAACCACAGTGTGTATCAAAACACTGATGATCTGAGGTCTCGTAAATCACACTTTTATAATAGAGTAACATCTCCATGAGCTGGAGGCGGTGCGGACTGGAGGATCTTCATCAGGTCTTTTACTAAAAGGCTAAAAAGCATCATGAGTAAGTCACATGATGTTTGAGCAGTAAAATACTTCCTGTAGCTGGGGGGGGGCAGTGACCCCCACATCACCATCACAAGAGGACGGAGGTCAGAGGTCACTCAGAGAGGCGTCCATGTTGAATCTGAGCAGAGGAATGTATCAACTCCACAGACCTCAGGTCAGTTTGATCCTTCACACCTGGGACCAGCTGGTCCAGATCCATCCAAAGAGGAAAAAAAGCAACTCCAGAACATCTCCAGAGTTTTTTTGATATGAACATGACAAATGAAATGTAGAGTTTGTAAACTGAAGCTCAAACCAGGTCTGGATCTTAGAGACCGGGTCTGGATCTTAGAGATCGGGTCTGGATCTCAGAGACTGGGTCTGGATCTTAGAGACCGGGTCTGGATCTTAGAGATCGGGTCTGGATCTTAGAGACCGGGTCTGGATCTTAGAGATCGGGTCTGGATCTCAGAGACTGGGTCTGGATCTTAGAGACCGGGTCTGGATCTCAGAGACCGGGTCTGGATCTTAGAGATCGGGGCTGGATCTTAGAGATCGGGGCTGGATCTCAGAGACTGGGTCTGGATCTTAGAGACCGGGTCTGAATCTCAGAGATCGGGTCTGGATCTCAGAGACCGGGTCTGGATCTTAGAGATCGGGTCTGGATCTCAGAGACCGGGTCTGGATCTTAGAGACTGGGTCTGGATCTTAGAGATCGGGTCTGGATCTCAGAGACTGGGTCTGGATCTTAGAGATCGGGTCTGGATCTCAGAGACCGGTCTGGATCTTAGAGATCGGGTCTGGATCTTAGAGACTGGGTCTGGATCTTAGAGATCGGGTCTGGATCTCAGAGACTGGGTCTGGATCTTAGAGACCGGGTCTGGATCTTAGAGATCGGGTCTGGATCTCAGAGACCGGGTCTGGATCTTAGAGACCGGGTCTGGATCTCAGAGACTGGGTCTGGATCTCAGAGACCGGGTCTGGATCTTAGAGATCGGGTCTGGATCTCAGAGACCGGGTCTGGATCTTAGAGACCGGGTCTGGATCTTAGAGATCGGGTCTGGATCTCAGAGATCGGGTCTGGATCTCAGAGACCGGGTCTGGATCTTAGAGATCGGGGCTGGATCTCAGAGACTGGGTCTGACGAGTTTTAAAAATCCAATAATAATAATATACAGTCCTGATCCAGATCAGATCTGATATTTATATCAGATATTATATAATAATATAATATTATAATATTATCCTGAGCATCATGTCACAGGTATGAGTCCAACTGTCAGAGCTCTGTGCTGATAATGTCAGAGGTAGTCTGAACTGTCCCACAGTCCCTCTGTCCAACAGTCCCACAGTCCCTCTGTCCCACAGTCCCACAGTCCCTCTGTCCAACAGACCCTCTGTCCCACAGTCCCTCTGTCCCACAGTCCAACAGTCCCTCTGTCCAACAGTCCCTCTGTCCCACAGTCCCTCTGTCCCACAGTCCCACAGTCCAACAGTCCCACAGTCCCACAGTCCAACAGTCCCACTGTCCAACAGTCCCACAGTCCCTCTGTCCAACAGTCCCACTGTCCAACAGTCCCTCTGTCCCACAGTCCCTCTGTCCCACAGTCCAACAGTCCCACTGTCCAACAGTCCCACAGTCCCTCTGTCCAACAGTCCCACTGTCCCACAGTCCCTCTGTCCAATGTAGTTTGTCATGTGCACATACAATGACACAAAGACACTCAGGTGACATGAGACCCACTTTACAGGTGGTGATCTACAGGTGGAGGTAACACACCTGGATGAGCTGCACTGCACCAACAAAAGACAGAGAAGGAGAAGGAGAAGACGAAGGAGAAGGAGAAGACGACTGATGAATAAACATGCATGTAATGGATTTAAAATATTTTTATAAATAATGTAAATGTTCATGAGCAGAGAAACATTGAACCTGTTTGTCAGAGCTCCAGGATTCACAGTGAGATCTGATCTCACTTGTCTCCACCTGAGCTGCTGCTTTCAGACTCTTTTAGCTCTTTGTTTGTAGCAGCTGTTTCATGACAAGTTACCACGGTAACACGTCACATCTGTTGCTATTGATCAGTATCAATAAGTGTTGAATTCTGTTTGAACACAATAAGCTGTAGACGAGCTTGGACTAATTCAAATTCAGTGTCAAATTATTGAATGACATTTTTCACATTTTAAAACAGCTGAAGAATCAGGTGTCAATGATAAATGAATGTGTGTGTTTGTGTGTGTTTGTGTGCGTGTGCTGTTTTAGGTTTGCCCTCCAGCTCACAGGCTTCAGCACATTTCCATACCAGTCCTGACAGAGGGACAGATCTGGACTTTTCCCTCATTAGTGAGACCAGGAGACCTGAGGGTCCCAGTGTCATCACACAGCCCACTGCACACAGCAGGGCCGACAGAGGGCCAAGCGAGGGCCGACAGAGGGCCGACAGAGGGCCGAGTCAAAGTTCCAGTCAAAGATCAGATCATCGATCAGAGCTAAAACATTAGTTCACTGATCAGTTAATCACCTAGCAGAAAGGTGTTGATTTTTTTATAATCTATTTATTATGTGAAGGTATTTATCAAGGGAAAAAGCTAAAAGTTAAAGTGCATGAGATTTTCTGTTTCTTCTGTTTTAAACTGTTCATCATCTCCTGACATTTTATCACTGATCGATTCACTGAACATAATTTTTACAGTTTTTAGATCATCTTTTCATGTCCTGAGCAGTGACATGTTCACTGACATCCTCCTCCTGACTGTCAGCTCACCTGCACATGACTCACTCAACAACCAGAATTATATTTTCAATCAATCAATTAATCAATACCCTCTATAATTTCACACAGTCCCAGAAGACTTCAGATTGTTCTGTAACAGCCGAAAGAAGAAAACAGCAAATATTTGACTTCTTTCATTAAAGCTCTAATGATAAATATCAATAACTACTCCATTATGAAAACATCTGTATCTCCAGACACTGAATACAACACCATCACTAACATTAAGACGTGACAGAGGATCTGACAAACAAACTTTACCGCTTCATCAGAAAACTAGATCAAATCAATAATATAATATATTTATTATTATATATTATAAATGATCTAATAATAATATGTATAATTAAATACTTGTTTGTTTTTCTCACCTGCTGATTCTCAGTGACTGAAAGGTTCACTACAGACCACTCAATCACTCAGCTGTCAAATTTATTGACTGATTGATTTCAATAAATAAACAGTGACGAGTTCGACCTGATCGTCAGAGCTGAAGTGAACACAACAAAACTGAGATCTGAGAGTTCAACGATCCATCACCTCAGCAGCTAACTGATCAGTAACACACACACACACACACACACACACACACACACACACACACACACACACACACACACACACACACACACACACAGCTTTCTCACTGAGGCGTTTAAAAAATGTGAGCAGAGTAATTAGCCAGAGGCTACATAGCTGCTGCAGGTGGGTGCCTGCCCACTGTGTGTGTGTGTGTGTGTGTGTGTGTGTGTGTGTGTGCGTGCGTGCGTGCGTGCGTGCGTGCGTGCGTGCGTGCGTGCACGTGTTTATGTGTGTGTGTGTGTTATCTTAGGTTGTATCTGTGGTCCAGCTTGGAGCCTCTTACTTCAGCCTCCAGGGATCAAACATCTGCAGAAACATTTTGGTGGACTGGTCTTCTCTGAGCCGACACAGTGACACCAGAGGAGGAAACATGAATGAAAACACTCTGATGTTTGGTAAAGGTTTCAAATGTATTGATTTAATATCAGTTTCCAAACTAAGAAATCAAACAGGAAAAAAATGAATCCAAAACTGATCAGGACAATAGATCCCAAACTGAATCAAACACTAATTAAAAACTGCACTGCTATGGAGTACGGGGGGGGGGGACCTGCCCCCATCTTGGCTCCAACATCAAACTGTGGAGCCAGTTGCCCCCCTTCAGGCCTCAGACTGTACAGACAGTAACTGTCTGGATCTTCACTGCACAGACACATATAAACATTTCTACAGAACCAGTCAAAGCTGAACTCTGCAGGTGTTTAAATCAAACGCCACACATTAGAGCAGGTCACTGACCTGCTGGTTCCAGCTGCAGTTAAACTCTCTGACCTTGGATCAGTTTGTTAAAGTTGTTTTCAGCCCATGAATCTGTGGACAGTCAGAAAGTCAGATCCTGCTGGATTCCTGTGAGCGGATCCTCGTCTCAAACATCAACCTCCTCTGATCACGTTCTGCCTTCAACACGCCACCGATCACATTCCCTGACATTCCAGGAATTCCAGGTACACGAAACATGTTCAAAGGAGAACTTCAGGTCTATGAACCTCAGCTTGAGAACCAGAGCACTGTGTGCAGATCTAACTCATTTCTACTTTGTTCTGTCTGGTTCACAGCACAGAGAGAAGCCAGGGAGACAAACTCTTTAGAAGAAACAGAATAAAAACCTGACATGATAAAACAACAAGGAAAACAAACCACAACTGAAGTTTGTTTCCTTAAATCTGGCGTATTTCATCACTAATTAAACTCAGATTGTGTGTTTTATTATTACCTCACAGACTAATGTTTCTGTCTCTGAGCTGAATCTTGGGTGCAGCTCTCAGGTCAGAGTCAAACAGCAGAGTCTGCAGAAACAGCAGGAGACACTCACCCTGTGTGACTGCAGCACGACTCCCACTCAGCTCGTCTCAGCAGGCGTAAAGTAATCCAACCTGAAACCCCCCCCCCAGGGCAACACAGACCAGGACCAGGACCGACTGAGAACCACAAAAACACTCCAGATCTCTGAGTCAGTAGAATCAGTAGAGAGAGTAGAGCTCCAGCAGCAGAGTTTGGTAGAAAATGAGCAGCATGTGTTCAGAGAGAAGCTCGGGCTCAGACAGCTCCGCCCCCTGCTCTCTCTCTTTGTTTGTCTGTGTGTCTCTATGTCTCTCTCTCTCTCTTGTATGCGAGTCTATCAGATTCTCTGAGTCCACCTAACAGCTGATAACACACACACACACGCACCCGCGCACACACACACACACACACACACACACACACACACACACACACACACAGGAGTTAAGAGGACATTCTTTCTTTGCACATCAAGTCTGTAAATAGCCCCCCACCCCCACCCCACCCCAGGAACCAGACACAGAGATCTGGTCTGACAGCAGGACAATACAGTCAACCTCATGAGTCCTTCAGAACTGCTGCTGAAAGTTAAACTCACTCTATCCGTCTGTCCTCAGTGTGAGCCTCGTCTACTTTATTATTATTTTATCTATTTATTCAACAGGGACGATGCAGTTGAACAGAGTTTCAGAACAGAGCATGAAACTAACGTGTTGCACAGAGTTTATAGCTGCTGCTGATTCTCCTGTCTCTCTATTTGGCTTTTACATATTTAATGTTATTAAAACAGTCAATAGTAAAAGCAACACAACTGATAACAGGGCTTCAAGTAACAAAACCCTGAGCCTGAAATGTTGGTCGTGGTGCTTTGGACCATGTTTCTCTCTTCTCTATAAAAGTATGTGCAATTTAACAGACAACTGTAAACAATACTACAGCAGTGTTCAAGTGTTTCCTTCTGAACAACAGATAATAATGAATAAATAAATGAATAAATAATGAAGAATAAATACTAAAAATATTGAAGATAAAAATACAGTAACATTGAAGTGCTTAAAGAACTGGTAAACTGAAGTTTAAAGTGAGATCAATGAGGCCATTATCACTCTTCATTCTTTTTGGGTTGTGAACAAAGAACTTGTGAAGGACAGATCATGTTCAGCAATGAACGTGCACACACGTGTTTTTTGATCGCAGACACGGTCAGTCATTGATGACGGCGTGTCAAGTGTAACCTTCTCTCCCGGTAACGTAGTTGTATGTTGGAGTGCACGGACAGCAGCTTTATGACCGGGGTCCGATTCATGAAGACAGATCACTTTTTTCCCGCCAGTGGCAGATAGCAGCTTCCTCAAACACACTGTGGAGAAACAAGCGCCCGGCTCCGTCAAGCTGCTGGATCCGACACTGCCAGTGGTGCCAAGACCCGCCCTGCTCTGCTTCTGATTGGCTAGTAAAGTTGGTTAGGTTCAGTGTCTGGTTAGGTTGAGAGCGAGAATTGGGCTCCTCTCATAGCATTGGTCGATGAACCTTTATTACCTTGAACATGATAAACCGTATCCATAACAAATTCCCAAGTGTATTGACTTTCCATTTTTAATTTTTTCTCTCACAGCGGAGATCCAACACGGTGCCGGAATACTTTAAGCCCTGGGATAATATCCTACAATTATCTAAAAACATACAGATGTTCAGTCTGAAAAGAGACGACGATGACGACAAGCTACAAACAGTCAAAGAAAATTAACAACAACAGACAGGAGCGACTGAAACGAGGCTTCGCACTGAAAATACAGCTCTGACCAACTCTACATATCAAACAGAGGGAGTTACACATAAACACCTGTTACCTTCTGCAGGTAAAGAAAGGCCCCGCCCACTTTTTGCTGAAAGCTATTGTGGACCAGCTGTACACACCTCCTGATGACGTAACAGAAAGTATTAACACCAAATCCTTTTGAAAAGCAGCAGCCAATAGGAAAAGTCCAACACTCAGCCGACCAATGGTGTAACTCCATCAGTCAGTCAGTCACACGTTTGTGTTCAGAGAGCTACAGTCCAGTCTAAAAGTGCAGACCACCATGAGCTCTGTCTGATGAACACCTGGAGGATTAAAATCAACGGCTGACGTGTTACAGGACTGAGCCTGTCAGCTGAGGTCAGGAAGTGTCCTGCACACGCTCAGTCCGATTCTGCTGAGTCCTGCTGTTACCTGCACTGTGAGGGTCCACCTGTATGCATCCTCATCACATCTGTACCAGCAGGTATTACCAACACCACCGGACCACTGGAGAACACATGAGATCCAGCAACTACATTCAAATACTTTCACTTCTGTTTGTCACACTGAGAACACAGACCATCTGAGCTGAAGCTGAACAACAGGAGCATCACCTGTTCACCTGCGTGCAGCAGACACCTGAACACATCCAGCTGCTGATAGCTAAAACACACTGATGCTTCAGGACTGACGGATTCATGAGGAAATAAAACACAAAATAAACTGAGTTCAACCTGGAGACAGACTGGTGTGTGGGACGTTCTATCTGCTAATGCTAACTGAGTGGCAGCTGGTCCTCCGAGCATCAGTGACCTTTGACCTCAGAGGGTCCTCAGTGGTCACACAGGGACTCTGAGAGTCTCTGGGGAGGAGACACCAGAGGAAACAGGCTGAATGAATAATAATGAGGGTGAGGGTGAGTGTGTGTGTGTGTGTGTGTGTGTGTGTGTGTGTGTGTGTGTTCTCATGCCTGGAACATGCAACATGGTTGAGGACACAGCTGTGACTACAAAGCTGAGAGCGTTACAGTGACACTGAGACCAACAACACATCAGCTCTGAGGTGGGAGCATCAACACACACAAACACACCTGTACAGGTAAATCTCTTACTGCCTAAAACTAAACTGAGAACAGAAGATCCAGCAGCTGAGATGTCCTGTCAGTCCACACTGTGAGACCAGCAGCTCAGTCCTCTTCAGACCTCCTGAGACCTGACAGGTATCAGCCCCTCCCTTGTTGCATGGATCAGGTGCAGTACTCTACCAATCAATACAGACTAGACTTAAATATCACATTTATATTGTGCTTTTATTAAAAATATAAGACGTGGGGAGTTATTTCATTATTACTTTTCATTGTTAAAGGGAAATACATTATTTAAATGATATACAATGAATGAATGAATAAATGAAGGAAGGAATGAATGAATGACATGTTTCAGGGTGAAGCTCCCTCACACTGTGACGTGTGGACATAAACCATGAAGCCATGAACTCTCTGCAGCAGGAATCTGTGGATTCAGCCAAACTGAGCCTGAACCTGGAGCCAATAGGAGCCAACTCAGGAGGAAGAGGCGTGGCTCCGCCCACGCCCTGCAGCTCAGAGAGGCCGGGCCAACGCTGGCACGACTCTTTATTAATGACTGTTGGCTTTAGAACTGAACACAATGACACGCCACTAACTACAACTGCCTCAGAGCCTCAACTATTTTTAACATGAGTTACTGATGCAGCTGAGTCACACAGGGATCAGCTCAGGCACACAGCCATCCACCAGGAATGTCAACAGCTCAGATCAGGAGATACACTCAGTATAAACTGAGACAGACCATGGTGAACAGATTTAGTCTTTAGGTGAATACAGGCAGCTCTGTGAGTCTGCACGACTCAGACTCAACTAAAAACATTTCACTTCACTGTCGACCATCTTCCTACTTGTTTTCCTACTTTGATGAAGCCACTGGAGACACATTCACTTCAATCCATTTTAAAGAGTCACCACCTCATGGTCGTTTCCTCCATGAACCAGTGTTTAGATCTGGGACCAGTTTCACAGAGACATGTCACACTGGTCTGTAGAGTTGGTCTGATGTCCGTCAGACTGTTTCACTAAAATAAAGACCGACTCATTTCAAGACAGAAACATTAAACACCTAACCTCCAGACAAACTCAGGTCTGAGACCAAGTTTTTAGAAACGACAGCCATCTTCTTTCCAAATCAGATTTTTATTTTTGTTGTTTCAGTCTTCACTGAATTTCCAAAGTAAAATGTCCTGTAACTGTTAAATTCTTCAAAAAGACAAACATGTTCTGCTGAGGGTAAATGGAGCTGAGAGGCTGGATGTGGTTCCTCAGTCGGCCATGTTTTTTATTTTGAAAAATGTCAGAATTCATTGCACCACAGTCCGGTTTAAGATACTGAAGTGTTTTGTGTAACAGATGAATTCAGACTCAGTCTCTCTGAAGTCTGACTGTTTGTTGTATCTAAAACACAGTCTGAGTCCATCTCTGTGAAACCAGCTCCTCAAGTGTTTTTACAGAACATTATGATGTCACAGTGAAGCTGACCTTTGACCTCTTGGATATAAAATTTCATCACTTCATAATTTTATCTTATTGGACATTTGAGTTAAATTGTGTCATAATTAATAAATTAAATCTTGAGTTAAGGCCAAAAACGTGTTTTGTGAGGTCACCATGACCTTTGACCTTCGACCACCAAAGTCTAAGTCTCTGAGTTCAGGTGAACATTCTTCAGGTGTTACCGAGACCTGAGAACAGGAAGCCTCAGTCAGAGACACAAAATCCAACAGGACTTTGGGGGACAGGTCCTCTCTGTCTCGTCTCCTCCTGGTCGTCTTCCACCATCTTTTTCTTCTGAGGCCTCAAACCCCCCCCCCCCCCCCCACACACACACACACACACACACACACACACACACACAAAGATGGCTCCCTGCCTTCTCTCTTTTCTTGCTGTGACTGAAAGCCTCGTCCTGCTGTTCTGTTGTGGTGTGCAGGACATTTAAAAACAGACTCCGGTCTAGCTGTGAACTCCGGCCTTGAAGGGGCCTCTGTGGAGTCTGCATTGAATCCAACCCTTTGAGGTGGGGGCCAGCCTCCCTGGAGGACTCCTGAACCCCACACTTCACCCTGACTGCAGCTTCAATGGTCCCAGACTGCTGAATATGTAGAGGAGGGGTGAGGGAGGGGGAGGAGGGTGAACCAGGTCAGCTGACTTAAAGACTTAAAACTCACAATCTGATCCTGGTTCACTTTCATTTATACAGGTTATAAAATATATGACGGCTCCTGAACTAATCAATGCTGTCCTCGTGTATTGGTTATTACACATTAATATTCCTAAGTATTTGAAGGTTGTATGTTTTATATATTTGACACACTTATTAATACACTATACTCTATCATTCGTGTTATTTCCTTTACGGGGACATTGTGTTCTCTCCTAAAGAAAAAGATTATTTAAAAACTAGAATTACCGTCTCGTTGTCGTACCCCTCCGCCAAATAAATTTGTGTTCTCGAGATATCAAAAGGCCAAAACCGTGTTTTGTGAGGTCACTATGACCTTTGACCTTTGACCACTAAAGTTTAATCAGTTCATCCTTGAGTCAGAGTGAATGCTTGTGCCAAATTTGAAGACATTCCATCAATGAATTACTGAGACATCATGTCCACGAAAATGAGACAGACTGACAACCTGAACACACAATGGCGGCTGAGTGTCGCCGGCGTGGAGGAATAAAAATACTGTCCTCATTGATGGTCCACACACTGACAGTCAATGATGATCTCCATATTTCACATGTTCAGAGTCAAGGCAACACTGACGGTCTCTAACAACAACTGTGTCCATCACAGCCTGACGCATCTGAGCCACAGAGCTCCATCGTTTCCAAGTACCGCTGAAGACACATCAGTGAGTCTCACTGTAGTTCCTTCATCACCATGGAAACACACACTGTAGGAGTGTGTTCTGATCACCTAGCAGTTCCCTGCAAAGCGGACTTCAGCCATGTGAAGTAAGAGTCCGAACCGTAGAGAGCACAAGCTGCTCAGTTCAAAAGGAACTGTGAACTGAGCAGCATGGAGCCTAACACGCAGGGATTTCTCTAATTACTGTCGGTCGTTGAAACTAGCGTTATCATTACTGATGTGACTAAGTGGTTAAATGGTTGAGGTCATGTGACTGTAGTGTTGACTTCAACACCACGGTCACAGGACTTCACCACGGTCACATGACCTCACTACAGTCACATGACCTCACCACGGTCACATGACTGGTGAGTTAAGCAGGCTGTAAAGGTGGACTGGGGAGTTAACAAAGCTGTAAAGGTGGACTGGTGAGTTAACCAGGTTGTAAAGGTGGACTGGTGAGTTAATGAGCCTGTAAAGGTCGACTGGTGAGTTAAGCAGGCTGTAAAGGTGGACTGGTGAGTTAACCAGGTTGTAAAGGTGGACTGGTGAGTTAAGCAGGCTGTAAAGGTGGACTGGTGATTGGTCTGCTTTCATTTTTAACATGATGACGTTTAACGTCCCTGACAACCTCTGTGTCTCATTTAGACACAGTTTAGCAACCAAGCTTCAAGAAATCAGACAGGAGTATTTACTGACTGATTTTATGTTGTAGAATAAAACGTGAAAATGTCTTGAGCTTGTGTTAAACACAGACTTTATTTCAGTCATCAACCAAAAACACATTCAAAGAACCAGAGACTTCAGGTCCAGAAAACAGGAAGTGCTAACATGAAGCTAATTTCTGGTTTCAGGACTTGGAGCTTTAAAGTGAAGTTCACTAATAACTCTGTAGCTATGAACCAGCCTTTGTAAACATGTAAAATAAATCTGTAAGATGATATCAGAGGTGATGTCACACAGCAGAAAACTGTGTAAAACTCAGCGCTCAAAGTTCCCACTGTGTGTGACCCTGAAAATATAAGTACAAATTCTGACCCTGTCTTCACACCTAGATCTGATCGGACAATGGCAGTCCAATCCCAGAGTAGAGTTCAGTCAGAGGGCAGGGGGTTCTCTGGTTTCAGCTTTTAAAATGTGAATATTTACTCTTTAATTTCTCTCTGATCGACAAAACCAGAGACGTTCAGTTTGAAACAAGTTTTATCGATCAAACAACTGATTGATTAATCAAAAGACTGACTGATTAATGGATGATGAATATAGATGCAGCTCTAATCTCTCTCCCTCACTGTTTTTCCTTCACTTCGTCAGTTAATGCAGGTTGAACTCTCCAGGCCACCGTACATGACAGCTCTGTCCTCTGGACCGTTTACAGTCTCACACTTGATTATATGTTGATGTTTTCACTGTGCAGTGTGTTTGCTCTCAGTAACAGAGCGTTTCATCCTCTCTTATGAAATCACAGCGTACACTACGTGAACAAACACAACAGTGTGTGAAATCCTCTGGATGCGGTCGTCACATGCAGGGAGCCTCAGCCTCCCACTGGCTGAGAGGAAGGTGGTGATTATCCAGTCTGTATAATTAGTGAGTGAGCCGAGGAGGACGAGGCATGGACGGGATGACAACTACACATCTCCTGCTCTGATGGAAAATTACTGCGGTGGGCTCAGACTCAGGCAGGCGGGCAGAGCTCCGAGCAGCAGCACGGCTCATCACAGAAGAATGTGAGCAGGTTTCCACCTCGCAGAACAATTTACAGGCAGCCAATGAGGAGCGGGGCCAGGCCTGGAGCTAAGCCCTCGCAGAATAGCTTCATTCTTGGCCGCTCCGCTCCCAAAGAGAGACAAGGACCTCCCAACTGGGCCGCCACATTCCCCTGTGGCTGGAGCATTGATTATTGATGAATGATTATTAGAAACAGGTGCCATTACCGTGGCACAAACACATTTTTTTCCAAGCCAATAACTCTAAATCTTCCTATACGAGTCTCAAATGCTGTTTTTTCACTCACAAATGAAAAGTTCTGCGCTTTTACTCCATATCTGTGAAATGTGGAGCAACAGTGATTGGTGTATCTGTGGATTCAGGGGCGGGCACTGCTCACAGATTAGAAAACTTCTGGGGACGCCTCAGTGGCTCACCTGGTAGAGCACGTACCACACAGCCTTAGTCCTGACTGCAGCGGCCGTCGGTTCGAGTCCGACCAGCCCCTTGCTGCATGTCTTCCCCCGACTAATTCCACTGTCACAGCTGCTCAGGTGTTGTGTACCAAAAATACCTTCATGTATGTTCACGTCATATCAACACATGAGCTGAGGACAGTCATGAGAGCTCACACTGAAGCAGCTGACTCACATCTGAGTAGGTGTGTCCCGTTTATGGTCGGGCCGCCGTCTGACACAACCAACAATTAACCTCTGATTTACACCCACAGGCCAGGTGAGCAATTACATCCATTTAGCTGCTGAGTAGAAACAAAGAGAGGCAGCTGAGGCGACCCAGCTGACCTGCAAAACATAAACATCCATCTCTTACCAGAGTCTTTGTTCCTCCGGTCTGAGATGCCGAGTCGAGTCCAGACCTGCAGCTCCAACAAGAACCAGGACCAGATCACAGTCCTGCAGGGGAAGGTAACACAGAGGCTTCAGGGACAGGTGATGACAGCATGATGCTCCTCAACCACAGGCATCAGGTTTTACATCTATGGTCAACTTCTAACCAACCACCAGGACAAGACTTCCTCCTGAATGAGCCTCATTCAGATCAACACGTCTCTGATCAATGTGACAAACACTAGGCTAACTTCTGCTAACCTTTGCAGTGAGGACTTGAGTCACTGCTGATTGGTTAGAGCCCCAGAGGAGTGAAGCTGACCGCTGTTAGTGAACCACTCAGCAGGTAACGATGTCTTTATGAGTCATTTATTTAATTCATGTCACTTTGAAAACAGCCTCACACCTACATGATGTTTGTACAATTACACCCTGGTCATAATGGTCATCATTTGAAAACTATAAAAAATAAGATCAACTAATGTTTAAAATAATAATTAACCCTGAAATCGATATAACTTGTCTCCAACAGTAACTGTTCCATTATGACTCTTTCACTATCTGCTACAGTTTTAATCTGTAACTTCTCCACATTAAAATGTCTAAAAACATTTAGACCCCTGTTCTATGTTCTACATGTTCTTGAGTTGTGTTGTTACATCACCACAAATGTTTCCATCAATTCTCAAACCAGAGAAATCAGTGATTTTAATCATGGTAACGTTTCATTGGTCGCCTGTTGATGACATCATATCCTCTATGACCATGTGTCAGTGTGTTTGTCTGACAGAAGCTCAACATTGATTTTTATCTAGTTTTAAGTCACAGACACTTTTTCCACCTCGTTGTTTTCAGTTCGTTATTTGAAGCAGATGATTTTAGTCGTCAGACGTCTGGATCTGAAGTTCTCAGAGAAACAAGCTGCTCAGCTCCAGCTGCTGGAGACGTCCTGTCCTCTGGAGACGTCCTGTCCTCTGTCCTCTGGAGACGTCCTGTCCTCTGGAGACATCCTGTCCTCTGGAGACGTCCTGTCCTGTGTCCTCTGGAGACATCCTGTCCTCTGGAGACGTCCTGTCCTCTGGAGACATCCTGTCCTCTGGAGACGTCCTGTCCTGTGTCCTCTGGAGACATCCTGTCCTCTGTCTTCTTTCGACTTCCTGTCCTCTCTCCTCTGTCGACGTCCTGTCTTGTGTCCTCTGGAGACGTCCTGTCCTATGTCCTCTGGAGACGTCCTGTCCTCTGGAGACGTCCTGTCCTATGTCCTCTGGAGACGTCCTGTCCTCTGGAGACGTCCTGTCCTGTGTCCTCTGGATACGTCCTGTCCTCTGGAGACATCCTGTCCTCTGGAGACATCCTGTCCTGTGTCCTGTGCAAT
This sequence comes from Seriola aureovittata, assembly GCF_021018895.1. NCBI lineage: Eukaryota > Metazoa > Chordata > Actinopteri > Carangiformes > Carangidae > Seriola > Seriola aureovittata. The sequence continues at coordinate 398,055 of NC_079364.1, forward strand.
TCAGCTGCTTAATGTTTGACACTGAAGGAATCTACCCAGGAGAAGCTGACGGCAATGATGATGAAGACAACAATTCCCATGATCCCACGCTACTTCACAATGTCACCCGACGCCGTCTTTTGTTGCTGTGTTGATTGACAGTTTAAGATAATGTGCCTTTAGCAACATTTGTCTGGTACTCAGATCATAAACCAACTGACCAACATCTTCATGAAACATCATGCCTCAGTCAGACGAACCTCTCCACTACACACTGCTTCTCCTCAGCAGCAGTGATGAACACGACTGTCTCTGCTCCTCTGTGAGGAGGAGGTTTAAAGGTCTGTCAGGCTCCAGTCTGCTGGGGCGTTGGTATGTCCTCTCTCTGAGGCTCAGGGCCTGTCGGACTGTTGGAGAGCGCTGACGGAGGGCGAGGCCGTGACTCAGAGGATCAACTCTGAGCAGAAACAACAGCTGAGGGTTAGAGGAACTGCAGATCTGAGAACAGCTGTTGTAAAACAGATGTGTCACGCTCCATGTCTGCAGGACAGGTGGTGTTTACATTACATCCAACTGTCCTCCTCAGAGCAGGGAGGAAGACACTGAGGACTGCAGTGTTTTAAATCATGAATCTGCTGCGTGTGTCACCACTGTAAACTGGACTACAGGAGGATATCACTACTGCTGCGTTTGGTCAGCCGCTACTACAAACACTGGATACAACTGAGAGGAAAGGTGAATGTGTCCTGACACATGAACACACAAATAATTAGAAATAAAATGAGACTCAGGAGACATGATCATATCAACCTGTAGTGTGATTATCGCTCTTATCTCCCACTTCAGAATATGACAAAATATTTTAAAACCCTCTTAGAGACACTTTTTATAGGTGTGTCAATATTATTTTAAGTCATTCTCCCGATACCTATTTTGTTGATTGTTTGAATCATTTTCCGATGTGCTATTTCATTTTTACTTTCACTCATGTCACTTTTTCTCTTATATCTCCTCCACAATGTTGTAGAACCTCTAAACTGTTTTTAATCTGTTTACTTTATCATCCATCTTTGTTTATCCTCAATTTTATTTTGTCTTGTAAAGCATTTTGAATGAAGATAATGAACACACTCATCACTTCTTCCTAAAACAACCAGGACGACACAGGTCAAACCTGAAGATACTCATCAGAAGAAGAAGAGCAGAAATCCTCAGCTGAGGCTTCACAACTGATGGATTATCATAATTTTCTGTTGAACAACTTAATTAATCGACTCATATTTTCATTAACAACAATCAAACCAAAGAGGAGCCATGTGCTCAGCTTGTAAAAGTAATTAAACAGGTGTAAACAGGTTCACATTAACACACACTGCAGATTTATACACAGTCACAATATAACAACCACCAACACGTCCTATGGTTCAACAGTGAGGGGATGACTGTGTACACACTCCTTCATACAGAGTGTGTAGGTTCAGGACGTGCTGATACAGAGCTGACAGTTACACAACACATGTACCTGCAGGTGAAACACATCAAAACACTCACAGACACTTTTACTGGAGGAGCTGAACTTCACACCTGCAGGACATAATACTGAGTGTCAATCAGAGGGTGGGGGGGCAAAAAAACAGCACCAGCAGGAGGCAAATTATGTTGTAAATGTGAAGACAACACAATGCAGAAAAGCTAATAACAAGTAAGACTGAGTCCTGGAGGGAAACTGAGAAAGTTACTTCAGGATGGAGGAATTTCCTCCAACAAGAGGAAGTGTGTTTACAGTTACACGATCCAATCACATTACAGCACAGACTGAAAACGTGTTTGATTTCACTGACTGTGAAATAAGTAAGAAACAGCAGCACTCTGTCATTTACAGAGCATTACTCTAAGGCCTCGTCTTTGTCCTGGCTCCAGTTTGTTCCTCATGTATCATCAGAGTCACACAATCACACATTTGTTTGTCCCAAAAATCATTCTCTGCAGATCTTTAAAAACCCAAACATCAGTTTAACAACTTGAGTTCTGAAAGTGTTTATTTAGGTCAAAAAAATATTTAGTCCTCTTCACTGAGAGGACTTTAAATTACCATGTCATTTTGTATGGTACAACAAATAACATCAAATGACTTATTTTGCAAATAAATATAAAATAAAGAGCCAGTAACATCAATGTAGACAAAAATATCTGCTAATGAAACAGGAAACTGGAAACGGAAAAAGATTATTTTTTCATCAGATGGTTAGAGGAGTTCTGAAGTCCTTTATAACAACAGTGAATTAATGACATTCTGGGTTTTCCAAACATCCCACATATTTATTTTTCTAAAAAAAAAAAAAAACACGTTAATCTGTGTGACTAGAACGTAATGGTGAGACAATGGTAATGGTGTGTTTACATGCAGACCAGTATTCTGGTTCTGTGCACTTTTCTTTCCAGAAAGCACCGTGCGTGCGTGCGTGCGTGCGTGCGTGCGTAGTGTCCTGTCTCAGCTACAGCTCATACTGGACACTGCTGCTAAAGTCAGAGCTTGAGAAAAGAGGAGACCCTATCCTCTCTATTGACTCATCTTTGAATCTGTAGTGAGCCTGCTCCAGACTTCAGATCTGCAGACACCTGTCCCTGATGAGACCCTCAGATCCACAAACTATCCACCTCCCACTGAACCTAGACCTCAGACAAAGATCCGCCATCTGCACGTCTGAATGTAAACTCATTTGACTCTTCTTAACCTCCCTTCCATGCACTGAGTGTCAAACCCACCCATCAACATGGTAAATAGTTTCTGTTCAAAAAAAGAGTTTTAATCACAACTGACTGTAACTTGGAGGTAGTAATACCTTATATATTCTGTTATTAATTGAAAACTAGCTTAATCATAGACTCTGCTAATGGGTCAGTAAACTGAACATCCAGGCAGACCTCACGTAGCTAAACCGCGAAAACCTTAAACCCTCAGGCTAAACACTGAGCAGTCATGTGGGACTAACCGGATACAAAACACACAGAGAGCGCCAAACCGAAGCCACCTGCCCACCTGGAACATTTCCCAACAGTACAACAGCTAACGTTAACCCTCAACGCCGCCGGTGCTAACATGCTAACTAGCACCGGCAGCGAGTGAAAACAGCAGGTAAACTCAACCTGTCTGACGTCACAGGCGAGGGAACATGCTAAACAGTTTGCTGAGCGTTCAAAAAACAACATTAACTCACCTAACATGTTCAGCTGTAAATACGTGACCGGGTCCTGGGGATGATAGCATGCTAAGCTAACAGGTGTGTTAGCTCGCCGCTGTTTGGAAACAGGTTAAATCGAGGGTCAAACAGCCGCCAATTATCTGACGAAACAGCAACGAAACATCTCCACGGAGCCGTAGATGTTACAGAAACACTTCCACACTAACTATTCATTATTATTATTATTATTATTATTATTATTATTATTATTATTGTTGTTGTTGTTGTTGTTGTTGTTGTTGTTGTTATTGGTCATTATAATGAACTAACACTGAATCAATATAAATGTTCGTATGTACAGTACTATACTGTCGGCAACTAACTACCGCGAATCCCACCAAGGGACACTTCCGGATTTCAAAGTAAAGGTTGGCGCGGGGTTGGAAATTTATTATTGGACAGAACAATGCTGTTGGTTGAAAAATGAGAGGAAAGACAACTGATGGAGTCAGTTACACTTAAACAACTTTAAACAAACAATTTTCATGGATCCGTGTGTAGTTCAAAACAAGCCTTAAGTTACAGTCGAGTTAACTAATGTTAGCTAGTTTCTAACTTTAACCTTAATTTACAGTTGAGTTAACTAATGTTAGCTAGTTTCTAACTTTAGCCTAAAGTTACAGTTTATCTTACTAATGTGAGCTAGTTTCTAGCTTTAGCCTGGAGTTACAGTATAGCTAACTAATGTGAGCTAGTTTCTAACTTTAGCCTTAAGTTACAGTTGAGCTAACTAATGTGAGCTAGTTTCTAGCTTTAGCCTGGAGTTAAATTGAGCTAACTAATGTGAGCTAGTTTCTAGCTTTAGCCTGGAGTTACAGTTGAGCTAACTAATGTGAGCTAGTTTCTAGCTTTAGTCTGGAGTTACAGTTGAGCTAACTAATGTGAGCTAGTTTCTAGCTTTAGCCTGGAGTTACAGTTGAGCTAACTAATGTGAGCTAGTTTCTAGCTTTAGCCTTAAGTTACAGTTGAGCTAACTAATGTGAGCTAGTTTCTAGCTTTAGCCTGGAGTTACAGTTGAGCTAACTAATGTGAACTAGTTTCTAACTTTAGCCTGGAGTTACAGTTGAGCTAACTAATGTTAGCTATCTGATGGTGCGCCCTTTCATTTCCAGTGTTAGCTTGTCATTTCATTACCAATATAAAATGTCATATATGATCTAATGTTACAAACACTGGAGTCATGAGCAGTGGGGCAATGGAGGATTAGTTGATACGTTTGACATCAATATAGAGTTTATTATTTCATGTTAACAGTCTTTGTGTCTTTCCTCCCTCCCTCTGTCTCTCTCTCTCTCTCTCCAATTTTCCTGTCTCTTTCACAGTAAGGCTATAATAAAGGCAAAAGGGGCTTCACTGGGAAGATGTTTTACTGTATATGAGCGAGAGATCTTCTCTTACCTGTCTGTCCTCCGTGGGTTAATTTAAGGAACTTAAAATAACACCTGTATGTTGTCCAGATGAGTGAATCCACACAGGGCTTTACTTGAGCATAACAGTTTTATAATTCTCCATTAAATATATCTATGTTCAATATATTTTATATTTACGGATCATCGTGTTCAACTCAGGACTGAGAAAAAAAACACAGAGTTCATTCAGAAAAACACACCTCACATTTATTGACTTGTAGTTCTGTGGCTAACAAACATTTTGGCACAAAGACATAGTTTCATTTGAATTTCCACACGACAACCTGAATCACAGATGGAAAAAAAAGCTCAGATTTGACGCGACATTCCTGCGTCTGTGGTGAAATGAAGCAGAGAGAAAAGACTGACACACTGACGCTGACGGCTGGATGAGACACTGCAGTGATGATCAACAAGACACGTTTCAGTTTCTGTGCTGGACCCTCCTCACAGCTGGTCTGGGGTCAGCTCCAGTTCAAGTATCTTCACAGTAAAAGTCCTTACTACAAGCAGCAGCATGTTTCTGTTTCTGTGTGTTACTACAGTCACTGTGGTACAATGAGGCAACAAGAAGGACAATCAGTCACCAGCAGCTGCTGCACCAGCTCAACAGTCACTTCATCATAGTCAGGTGGCATGAAATCAACCCTCAGGTGAACAGCGCTCTGAGAAGAAGATGGTGACTGTAACATTCACCTGATTCATGGACTCATTAAACAGATTCATTTTACACGTAGCCAGTGACACTTCATTAGTTCACACAGGGAATTGTGATTGGTAGTTCCTTCTTTGTGTTCAGTTCATGTCACATGGAAGTTTATGACTGGAACAATGGTAGTGCTAAATAATAAGGAAGTGCCTAAAAATATGGCCGACACAGAATATAACAAAGATTGTCGTTAAGGTAATTTGACACAACTCTATTGGATAAATTACCAAATTATCTGTGCGCAGTGTTTTTAGATTGATAACATTATTGATTCAGTGTTCAGGTTAAACTCATTATTGGTAACCATGAATAATTGTGCTTTGTTTAGGAGTTACTGTCGTGTTTGTGTTTCTCTTCCTGTTTTTTTACTGATGCCAACATGAGAGTCAGACACCTGAAAGTAAAACAACTGAGTCAACTGACAAATCTTAACATAATGTAGTCATGAGCTGCAGTCAGAGTGCTGCAGCCAGGGGGTGCTACAGCGTGAACCAAAAGGAAGCTGACTTCTTCTTCTGTTTGGGTTCACTTCTCTAAACAAACATGGCTGAACAGTTTGATGAAGCTCAAGCTGAACATGTCTGTTGTGACACACACAGACTGTCGTCATAGAAACGCTCTGATTAGCTCTACACTGACCCCTTAAGGACTGGCTTTTGTTAAAGGAACTATTTGTAAGTTTTGCTATTGCTACATAGCTAATATTAGCATTAACAGCTGTTTACTTATCAGGCTAGTAGAAATGCTGCAAGCTCAGCATCAAACTTTTTCTTTTTACTCACCAAGAGCTGGTTTTGCTGATATTTCTATCACTTTTTTTCTTTAATAAAGTTGGCATGCTAACCAGCTAGCCCGTGCCTGTCTGGACCAATAGCAAGTCATTGTAGCATCCAGTATGTCCTGAAGACGTAGCTGCTCAGAGGGGTTTTATAATCTCTTTTACTGTAAACACAACAATGACTGAAGCTCTTGGCAAGACTGGTAAATAAACAGCTGTTAATGCTAATGTTAGCTATGTAGCGATAGCAAAACATAGAAATAGTCCCTTTAATCTACTGCTGCAGAGGAGGACACAATGGCTGTGTTCACCAGGGTTTGGACCAGGTGTTGTCATGATTCTGTATCTGTGTGCACCTCTACCCTCCACTCCTCATGACCTGAACAACGCGTTAGCATTAGCATGTAGCAACCTCTGTCTGACATGTTGCAGCACACGTTACTGTCGTGGTATGAACTATACTTGTGTGTGTGGGTCAGGTTGAGCTGCTGCAGCGGCTGCTGGTCTGGGATCAGCTGAGTGTGTGAGAGCAGCTCTGACATAAGGCAAACAGACTCTTTGGCAAAACAACAGACACAACAGACCGACAACTACAGACACTGTCACTGTGAGTGTGTACACAGCCTGCTGTTGGAATCATAACCTGTGGACGCCCTGATGACTGGCTCCACCTACACACACATGAAACACAACACACAGCTACACAGCAGAGTAAGGCAGTAATAGACACATACTGTATAAATGTTCATTAGGCTCTTTTTACACACTTTGGTCTTTCAAAATAAACTACTCTGTAGATCGGATATTTGCAGCTTTACAAAATACATAT
>NC_079364.1:410000-420000 GCF_021018895.1 Seriola aureovittata
CCTCATGTTCCTCTGAAACACCTCCCGGTCCTGACGCTCCTTCTCCCCCAGAGGCATGAAGTGTCGGCTGTAGTGGGACTGATACTGAACCACAAGACATGAGACAACAACATGAGACAACAACATGAGACAACGGCATTAGACAATATGAGACAACAACATGAGAAAACAATATGAGACAACAGCATGAGAAAACATGAGACAACGGCATGAGACAACAACATGAGAAAACAATATGAGACAACAGCATGAGAAAACTTGATACAACAACATGAGACAACATGAGACAACGGCATGAGACAACAACATGAGAAAACAATATGAGACAACAACATGAGACAACATGAGACAACAGCATGAGACAACATGAGACAACATGACACAAAAACATGAGACAACATGAGACAACAATATGAGACAACAGCATGAGACAACATGAGACAACAGCATGAAACAACAACATGAGACAACATGAGACAACAGCATGAGACAACAGCATGAGACAATATGAGACAACAGCATGAGACAACATGAGACAACAGCATGAGACAACAACATGAGACAATATGAGACAACAGCATGAGACAACATGAGACAACAGCATGAGACAACAACATGAGACAACATGAGACAACAGCATGAGACAACAGCATGAGGCAACAGCATGAGAAAACAGCATGAGACAACAGCATGAGACAACAACATGAGACAACAGCATGAGACAACATGAGACAGCATGAGACAACATGAGACAACAACATGAGACAACAACATGAGACAACGGCATGAGACAACAACATGAGAAAACAATATGAGACAACAGCATGAGAAAACTTGATACAACAACATGAGACAACATGAGACAACGGCATGAGACAACAACATGAGAAAACAATATGAGACAACAACATGAGACAACATGAGACAACAGCATGAGACAACAACATGAGAAGACATGAGACAACAACATGAGACAACATGACACAAAAACATGAGACAACAATATGAGACAACAGCATGAGACAACAACATGAGAAGACATGAGACAACATGACACAACAGCATGAGACAACATGAGACAACAGCATGAAACAACAACATGAGACAACATGAGACAACAGCATGAGACAACAGCATGAGAAAACAGCATGAGACAACAGCATGAGACAACAACATGAGACAACAGCATGAGACAGACAGCATGAGACAACATGAGACAACAACATGAGACAACAACATGAGACAACGGCATGAGACAACATGAGACAACAACATGAGAAGACATGAGACAACAATATGAGACAACAACACGAGACAACATGAGACAACAACATGAGACAACATGAGACAGTCAGGACACAACACACAACATGATCCAGATCTCCAGATCTCCAGATCTGTTAATCCAGGTCTAGAGGTCAGAACTTTCATCTGTGTGTGTGTGTGTGTGTGTGTGTGTGTGTGTGTGTGTGTGTGTGTGTGTGTGAGTGAGAGAGAGTGTACCCGTCTCCTGGGTTTGTACAGGTTCTCTGCGAGGACGTGGTGTGTCTCGGTGTCCTCCTCCACTTTCGCTCCGGGGACATTATCGATTACTTGGAGGTCCAAACACACACCGCTGCCATTCTCACGCCTGGAGCACGCCAACAACACATTAGCATGTTAGCATGATATCAATAACATGATGAGGTTTGACTTTGAGTCTCGATACACACACACACACACACACACACACACACAGAGACAGTCATGTGACTCACAGGTAGTTGGTGACGTTGGTGACCTCAGGGAAAGAGGCTCTGCTGGCCATGGAGGGCAGAGACAGTCTGGCTGAGGTCAGGACGTTCCCACCCTACACACAAACACATGCACGCACACACACACACACACACACACATACACACACACACACACACACACACACACACACACACACACAGGTCAGAAGTTAAAGGTGGAGGTCCTCCACCCTGACCTCAGTCAGTCATGAACTTTACTTCACCTGCAGCAGTTGAACTCCTGGAGACACGCTGCAGGTTCTCTGTTCCTGAAAATTTTACTGACAGTAGTCTGTCCTGCCTGTTTTCTTCTTCTGTGGTTGATACATTCCAGCAATGAGTGTCTGCTCAGGTCACAGATGTTAGTGTTTGATGATTAATGACATTAAAACTACAATTTTTGTAGTTTTTACAGTTTTTATAATTTTTTTAAATTTTTATAGTTTTTAATTTTTTTTCCAGTTTTTCCAGTTTTAACAATTTTTATATATTTTTAATAAACAACAGTTTCTATTTTATACAGTTTTTACAGTTTTTATAATTTTTGGACAATTTTTACAGTTTTCACAAATTTTTGACAGTTTTTAGTTTTTAGTTTATACGGTTGTTACAGTTTTTATAGATTTTACAGTGTGTGCAGTTTTTACAGTGTACTGAAGTGTGACTGAAGCAGCTCATGTCTCTGTGTCTCTCACTAGCAGCAGTTTGTTTGTGTTGTTATTGCTCGGCTCGCTGTGATTGGTCCAAGGTACTCTCACCTGGTCGATGACACTGATGGCGTCTCTGATATTGATCTTCTGATAGGCCTCCCACAGCTCGCTCTTCCTGTACACAGACTTCCTGAGCAGCAGCTTACTCAGGTAGTTCTTATCAAACTGCTCCCACCTGAGCAGGTGTGAGAGAGAGAGAGAGAGAGAGAGAGAGAGAGAGAGACAGAGACAGAGAAAGAGAGAGACAGAGGGATTGATTTTGAAAATTCAGCTCTGGTTGTTTGCTCTCTTCAGTTACATGAACCCAGCTCCCCCTGCTGTTCACTGTCAGTCACTACAACAGAAGTTCACATGTTGAGTTCTAATGTTCTGACTCACTTGTCTCTCCAGTGGTGGTAACCCTGCAGCCCTGCAATGTCCTCCACTGCTGTCAGGATGTGGTCAAAGGCCTGAAACACACACACACACACACACACACACACACACACACACACACACACACACACACACACACGATGGATGGATGAGGATCAGGATCAGGGTGTCTCTATCTGCTGCAGCTCGTTAGTCTGACATGAAGCCTGAGATGTTAGCACTGTGTAACGAGCTGTAACAAGAAGAAGAAGAAGAAGAGCTCTCACCCTCTCGTGGATCTCCTCGTTGATGGTCGGCTTCCTGCTGGTGGAACGAGGAACTTTGAGCCACTTGACCAGAGGTTTGATGGTCAGACCCTGAGACAGAGACAGAGACATGTCTCTGTAATCACTGCTGTTCAGACTGGACCTGAACAGATCCACCTCTCATGGTTCTGAGTACAGATGTGATCTACAGTCACTGAGCAGAGACACAGCCTGAGTCTAAAACCTCCAGATTCATCACAGTGTCTCTGAAGTCCTTCAGAGACGGACTGAGACAGACTGAGACAGAGTCTCTACAGACTCTGATCCAGTTAAAGTCAATAACAACTGAATGAAGTGTGGGAGAGCAGCTGAGTCTGTCTGTCTCTGTCTGTCCTCACTCAGGACACACCACAGCTGACTGCTGCTCACTGTGAGGGGGAGATCTCTACAGACATTGAGTGACATGAACCCACAGTCAGGAGTCCACGAGTCCAGAACCAGACCTGATCAGACCTGATCCAGACCAGAACCAGTGTGAACCTGCAGAGACCAGTGTTACAGTCTAAAGTCTAAACTGTCAGCTGCTGCAGGTTCTCATGAAGAGTCCTGATCTGCTTCCAGATCAGCCTGAGTCCGGATGAGCCTGAGTCCAGATCAGCCTCAGTCCAGATCAGCCTGAGTCCGGATCAGCCTCAGTCCGGATCAGCCTCAGTCTGGATCAGCCTGAGTCCGGATCAGCCTCAGTCCTGATCAGCCTCAGTCCGGATCAGCCTCAGTCCGGATCAGCCTCAGGATACACTAAGTTCTGATCAGAAACCTGGTCCAGGTGTTCTCAGACCAGGTCTCTATCAGAGTTCAGCAGGTTTCTGAGAACCAGGATGTTCACACGTAAACACATTACAACTGAATCACCTTTCTCTGGACAGGAAGTGGTGCCACTCTCACCTGGAACATGACCGTGAAGAAGACGACCACGATCGTCGTGGCGACAAAGTAATCTTTGGCTTTGACGTGCTTGCCATCCAGCAGCACCACCAAAGCGAACGCCACCGCTCCCCGCAGGCCGCCATACGACATCACCACCTGGTCGATCTTGTCCAGAGGAACCAGCCGGAAGCGGTTCAGGACCCAGGTCTGACCAATCACACCTGGAGAGCAGAGGTTACTAAAGGTCAGAGCAGGTAGAGAGGACGAGGTTTAATAACGGACAAAGACTGAGTGATCGAGTGATCGTCTGCATCTGGAGGAACCAGGAAGTGACTGACCGACGGCTCTGAAGACGAAGATGAAGATGAGGGTGCAGGACACCAGGCCAGTGTCCCAGGCCCACTTGGACTTGTCCACGGCTGAGATCCCGAGGAAGATGAAGATGATGGTCTCAGCGATGCTGGCCAGAGTCTTCATCGTGTACTTCACCGTGGTCCGAGACTTCTGGGAAATGTTGGCCTCCACGTATTTATTGGCTCCGATGCCACAGAAGGTCATCCTGAGGAGAGACCAGATTTTTTTATCATTTCTATGTTTTTCAGGCTCATTTCTTTAAGCTTTGTTTAATCTGTAAAAACTGGTTAAAAAATAAAAATGTCTGTCTGTTGTTGTAATCCTCATTTCAGCCACAGGAGGCGGACGTGCACCACCTCAGTCTAAACAGACCAAACGTCCGGTGATGTTAATGTCTCTGTTCACTTCTGTTGGTTCATCAAGCCTTTCAGCCAGGAACGACTGAGGACGTCAGGTGAGTCAGGTGAGTCAGGTGAGTCAGGTGAGTCAGGTGATGGAGAACCACAAACTCCCAACAAGGACTGAACTGTGAAAACCTTTATATTTTTAAAAAAAAAAAACGTTTTTTCATTTAGAAATGAGCCTTGTCTTTCAGTCCATCTGTACAGAGCAGACTGGACAATCATTCACTGCATTATATTTAATTTATACAACCAAGTGATCTGATTGGTCGAGAGTCATTCCATGAGGCTGATATAAAGAACAACAGCACTGGGACCTTTAACTCCACGTATCCCTCCTCCTCACAGCTGTTCTACCAACGTTAATCAGCGTCACATTAACGTCGTTATCGATCTCAGACTGTAACAAACAAAGATGAAAATATTTCAGAAATAAGGTTTGAATGAAACGATGTCGTCAGGAGAGGATGAAGGAAGAAGGTGGATCCTTCAGGAACACCTGAGGGAACGAGGAGACGAGGCAGCAGCTACTGTCAGGGACTTGTTTATGTGTTGCTTAGCAACAGTCCAGTTGGAACTATTTGTGCTGGTGTAAACAAATAAATGATGAAATAAACAAATCACAATCTGTTGTTTATTGAAGTAACTTTGTATAAAGAAACTCGACTGAGTCACAGCTGATATTCAGAACAACGTCACGACCTCCGTGAGATATTCTCTGTGCTGTGTGGAGGTCGACCTGGAGTGACCCTGAGCCTCGTGAGTCAGTCACAGGAACAGATGGAGGAGGTGATGTCACTGTGATGTCATGAGTGAAACTGTCAGCAGCTGATTGAAAATGTCACTGAGTCAGAAACAATCAGAGGAAATGTTCGATCGATCAGAAGGAGTAGGAAGCATGAGGCCCAGTGTGTGGTCACTGGCTGTACCGATTGTACCGGTTGTACCGGCTGTACGGGTTGTACGGGTTGTACCGGCTGTACCGACTGTACGGGTTGTACCGGTTGTACCGGCTGTACGGGTTGTACCGGTTGTACCGGCTGTACGGGTTGTACCGGTTGTACCGGCTGTACGGGTTGTACGGGTTGTACGGGTTGTACCGGTTGTACCGGCTGTACGGGTTGTACGGGTTGTACCGGTTGTACCGGTTGTACCGGCTGTACGGGTTGTACGGGTTGTACCGGTTGTACCGGTTGTACCGTTTGTACCGGCTGTACCGGCTGCACCGGCTGTACCGGTTGTAACGGCTGTACCGGCTGCACCGGCTGCACCGGTTGTAACGGCTGTACCGGCTGTACCGGTTGTACCGGTTGTACCGGTTGTACCGGTTGTACCGGCTGCACCGGCTGTACCGGTTGTACGGGTTGTACCGGCTGTACCGGCTGTACCGGTTGTACCGGCTGCACCGGCTGTACCGGCTGTACCGGCTGTACCGGCTGTACCGGTTGTACCGGCTGCACCGGCTGTACCGGTTGTACCGGTTGTACCGACTGTACGGGTTGTACCGGCCGTACCGGTTGTACGGGTTGTACCGGTTGTACCGGCTGTACCGGCTGTACCGGCTGTACCGGTTGTACTGGTGGACTTACGACAGGATGGCAGACAGGGAGAAGAGCTCGGCGGTCAGGTACGCCAGGTAGACCAGCAGGAAGACGAAGAGCGGCTCGATGATTCGAACCTTCTTGGTGAAGCGAGTGATGAAGCCGAGGATGACTGCGAAGACCAGACCCACCAGAGTCCCCCCGATACTGACGATGAGGAAGGAGGCTGAGGAGGAAGAGGAGGGAGGGTGAGGTCAGAGGTCAGAGGTCAGAGGTCAGTGTGCTCTTCTCTGTGGACTCACCGACTCCTTTGAAGTAATCAGCCGTCTGAACGTTGGCTGGCCCCACCTCCACAAAGGAGATGTAGACTTTATACAAGACCTGCAGCACAGAGGAGATCCACGTAAGACACACACCAGTCACAGTGCATCATGGGTAACTGACAGTGAAACAGACGCTCCTTCTTCCTGTCAAACACTCAAAGATTCTGGGTTAAAAAGACAATGAATCAAAAACCTTTAGAAACAACTCCAACCTTCAGGGAATCATCAGAGACGCTGACACCACCTCGTCCCTGACGTCCCCGTCCCGCTGTCCCCACTGTCCTCACTGTCCCCACTGTCCTCACTGTCCCCACTGTCCTCACTGTCCCCACTGTCCTCACTGTCCCACTGTCCCCACTGTCCCACTGTCCTCACTGTCATCACTATCTTCACTGTCCTCACTATCTTCACTGTCCTCACTATCTTCACTGTCCTCACTGTCCTCACTGTCATCACTATCTTCACTGTCATCACTATCTTCACTGTCCTCACTATCTTCACTGTCCCCACTGTCCTCACTGTCATCACTGTCCCCACTGTCCTCACTGTCATCACTATCTTCACTGTCCTCACTATCTTCACTGTCCCCACTGTCCTCACTGTCCCCACTGTCATCACTATCTTCACTGTCCTCACTATCTTCACTGTCCCCACTGTCCTCACTGTCATCACTATCTTCACTGTCCTCACTATCTTCACTGTCCCCACTGTCCTCACTGTCCCCACTGTCATCACTATCTTCACTGTCATCACTATCTTCACTGTCATCACTATCTTCACTGTCCCCACTGTCATCACTATCTTCACTGTCCCCGCTGTCCTCACTATCTTCACTGTCCCCGCTGTCCTCACTATCTTCACTGTCCCCACTGTCCTCACTGTCATCACTATCTTCACTGTCCTCACTATCTTCACTGTCCTCACTATCTTCACTGTCCCCACTGTCCTCACTATCTTCACTGTCCCCGCTGTCATCACTATCTTCACTGTCCCCGCTGTCCTCACTATCTTCACTGTCCCCACTGTCCTCACTATCTTCACTGTCCCCACTGTCCTCACTGTCATCACTATCTTCACTGTCCTCACTGTCCTCACTATCTTCACTGTCCCCACTGTCCTCACTGTCATCACTATCTTCACTGTCCCCACTGTCCTCACTGTCATCACTATCTTCACTGTCCCCACTGTCCTCACTATCTTCACTGTCCCCCTGTCCTCACTATCTTCACTGTCCCCACTGTCATCACTATCTTCACTGTCCTCACTGTCCTCACTATCTTCACTGTCCCCACTGTCCTCACTATCTTCACTGTCCCCACTGTCCTCACTATCTTCACTGTCCCCGCTGTCATCACTATCTTCACTGTCCCCACTGTCCTCACTGTCCCCACTGTCCTCACTATCTTCACTGTCCCCACTGTCCTCACTGTCCCCTCTGTCCTCACTATCTTCACTGTCCTCACTGTCCCCTCTGTCATCACTATCTTCACTGTCCCCCTGTCACCACTATCTTCACTGTCCTCACTGTCCTCACTGTCCCCATCGTCATCACTATCTTCACTGTCCCCCCTGTCATCACTATCTTCACTGTCCCCCCTGTCACCACTATCTTCACTGTCCCCATCGTCCCCGGGTGGATGGCTCTGTCTCATCATACATGAATAAAACAGGAAGCTTAGGGACTGTAATCCTTCCTCTGGAGTTCAGGTGTGAGAGGAAGTTTCCTCTCTCAGCTAAAGGAAAAAAGATCCTCTGGTAACTAGGCAACGCAGAGGTCTTAAAAGCACAGTTCACTTTTTCCACTGTTGCTGTTCAGGATCAAGTTTTAATGATTTGAAGATAAACTTTTACTCACTGAGATTTCACTAATAATATTAAAACTCTTTCTGATGATATAATGATATTGTTAATACTGAAATATTACAAATACATCCCATAAGATTACATCTCTTTTTTTTTGGGGGGGGGGGGGTATTTTCCACCTTTATTCTGATAGGGACAGTGAGACAGGAAGGACGGGGAGATATTACAACTTTAATTTCAAAGTATTACAATATTTTCCTTTGAAATTTCAACTTTATGAATTTCCTTTCTTTTTATTTGAATTTAAATCTGAGGTTTTTTCCTGCTGAGTTCAGCTGACTGTCTCCATCATCAGTTACATTAAACATGTGCATTATATTTGTTTTTGTGACTGAATGATTCTGTAACATGTTTTTGAAATGTGCTGCATATTTAAGAATAATAAGAAGAAGAATATTTATAGAGACCTTCATACGTGTGCTTTATAGTAACAGTACAATAAAATAAGATCCATATCATCCCGGGTGTCCTCGTCCAGACACTGACGGTGAACCGGAGACCTGTCCAGGTGAGCCCCGCCCCCCCAGGGGCAGGGGTGTAACTGATGAATGAATGATGTAATGAGGATTAGAGAGTGATGTCACCATCACCTGTGAAATCGTTGGACTGAAACTACAGCGTCACTGTGAGAAGAAGAACACAGATCACTGCTGTGTGGACGGAGTTTTTTCCCATGAGCCCTCAGTCAGAGTCGCTGTGAACAGGAGGTGATTCACTGTGACTGAGCTGCTCTCGTGTCTCTGACTGTAAAACACTGATGATGGAAACGTTTGGGAACATAAACTGAACCTCGTCTCCGTCTCTCTGAGGTTGCAGGTCACAGTCGCTCAGTTATTCCCACACTTTGTTTTTTTCCATCTGTTGCTGGGATTAGCTCATATTGTGAGTGCTGCTGAGGATTAGAAAGCTGCAGAGTTAATCTGCTCACCGAGGTTTCATCTCACGTTACTGAGTAAATGTGAAACCGTTTGCTCTTCTCGCTCCCGCCTCTGTTCATCAGACACCGGACGTCACTGTGAGGACAGACGAGCATGTTTCTGTTGTCTTCAGAGACAACATCCACTCCTCTGAGGTTTGACTCATACACACGGAGAGTCAGGATGTCTGCTCACATCTGGACCACTCTGTTTTCATCTGTAGATGAGTGACATCATCAACCTGCTGCCACAAACACCACCACACACACTCGTACTGTTTCCACTGATACTAAACATGTTGCTGCTCGTTCTGATCCAACTATTCATGGATGGATTACTGAGCCTCAGGCACAGACCCAGGACCCGACCTCCTGGACCTCTGACAAGAGGGACGGAACAGTTCTGGTGTGAACGTCACACAGTTCAATACAAAACATCTGTAAACAAAAACAAACATACACAAAACAAACACAAAGAGACAAAACAAACACAAAGAGACACAAAACAACCACAAAGAGACACAAAACAACCACAAAGAGACAAAACAACCACAAAGAGACACAAAACAA
>NC_079364.1:425000-437500 GCF_021018895.1 Seriola aureovittata
GTCTCATTCTAAGGTTTCTTACTGGATTCGTCTTTTTCTTCTCAGTTCAGTCTGAAGCTCTTTGAGCTGCACTGATCTGTGTGGACAGAGCTGTACTAATAAAGTTTGACTGATTGATTGTTGATGAATCTGAACATCAGCTGATCAGATTATTATTGTTTTCTGTGATTAAATCAAACAGTTATGAATTTTAAACTGTCACAGTCTCAAACATCTGCAGCTCTGCTTCACTTCCTCTCACCCTCTCTGCTTCCTCGTCTCCTTCACTACCTCCTTACTTCCTCCAGCCTGTCTTACAAACTGCCTCAGTGAATAAAGACTCAGACAGATGTTAATCAGAGTGAGTCTTCAAACATCTGGATGTGAAAGTGAAGATGTTAACTCTCTACGATCCTACGAGCTGGGATTTCCTGTTTTCTGACCCTCACATGAACGCAGCATAACGTCTGTGTGACCCCGACATGAACCTGACAGTGACTTCCTGAACAACCCCTCCCGCCTTACAGAAGGAAATCACTATGGCAACACACAAGTTCAACTAAACATCAACATCTGATTCTGCAGTGAAACATGGAGCCTGTTCACGTTAAAACACACACACACACACACACACACACACACTCACACACACACACTCACACACACACTCACACACACACACAGACTGAGGACATGTTTACGGAGTTTAAAGCTGATGTTCAGAGTGTGACTCCTCCTCTCTTCCTATAAACTATTAAACACATCAGTCACATGTTCGTTCATCACCATGGAAACACACATTGTAGTTTATTATGACTCAGTCACACACACACCGTCCTTCTGCCACAAACACTCTCTACAGCACCTACTGTGGATTAATCCGCCGCTGAAAATAGTCCCCAATAAAGTCTCTGTTTCCTGGACAGACTTCCATCAGCTGACTGAGACTTTTGTAAAAATGAAACTTTATATTAGTGAAAAGTTTTTAAAGATTATCGTCTTCAGGAGGAACCAATGAGCTGAGAGTTCAGAGACACACAGAGGAGGGAAGGTGTTGACAGACGGACTCAACATGAGATTTGTTGCTACTTTTTTCAGGTGGTGGGTGGAGCTGTACCTGTCCGGGTGGGCGGGGCCTGGCCTGCCTCCTCCTCCTCTCTTTGTTTGGTTTGCTGCATCACATCATATCCTCACCCACCATCCGCTCCTGACATGACTGATATCACCACGTCACAACGCTCAGGTAAATTTGAGTTGAATTAATTTTTGAATGAAAAATAAATAAATAAATAAAGTAATATAATATATATATACACATATAAAACATTTATAATGATAGAACCATGTGTAACATTGGCTTCAGGAAACTGAAGCACTTGGTTATAGTGGTGGAAGCTCGTCGTCATGGTGATACATGTAAATACACTGACTGCTGG
Organism: Seriola aureovittata; assembly: GCF_021018895.1. Classification (NCBI taxonomy): domain Eukaryota; kingdom Metazoa; phylum Chordata; class Actinopteri; order Carangiformes; family Carangidae; genus Seriola; species Seriola aureovittata. The sequence continues at coordinate 426,416 of NC_079364.1, forward strand.
TAGGAGACAGTGAAAGACAGACGTGCTGCTCATCACACTGACTCTGAGGCTGGACATTAATCAGCTGATATAGCCTGCGTCCTCTGGAGACGCCGCTGAGCTGATCTCAGGTCTGTTCTCAGTTTAACTCATGGCCACAGGGGGCAGAGCTGTTCCACAACACGCTTCAGGACAAACACCTGAAGTACTTCCTCCATCTTTTCATCATCGTCTCCATGACAACAACTCCACCTGCTGATCTCTGACGGAGTCTGTCTGCTACGGTTCTGACACGTGGAAGTGGATCACCTTGAGCATTAGCTTGAGCTTCGACCTTTGACCTTTGACCAAACGAGAGAGAATGAGGGAAGACAGAAGAGGCGACATAAAAAGGTTTGTGTTCTTTTTTTACATTATAAAAGAGCAGCAGGGGCGTCGTGTAGCGTAGTGGTGTAAGCAGGCGCCCCATGTGTAGAGGCTACAGTCCTCGCTGCAGTCGGCCCCGGTTCGAATCCCGCATCGGACGGCCTTTCGCTGCATGTCATTCCCCCTCTCTGCCTCCCTGTTTCCTGTCTCTCTCCACTATACTATCAAATAAAGGCATAAAAAGTCCAAAAAAATATACTTTAAAAGAGCAGCAGACAGCGTAGCTAGCGTTAGCTTAGCTACAGTCTGTGGGTGTTCTGTTAGAGCTCCCCCTGGAGGCCTGGAGCTCTGACGCGTTGTTTTTTCTGTTCGTATGATTTTCTTGTTGCACCGTTTCTGTATTCTCCGTTTTTCTTCATTTGCTGTTTGTTTCTGTTCTTGTGTTTGTTTTGTATTTTCATGTGTTTCTGAAGCTGCATCGTTTCTGCTGATGGAGGAGTTTTACAGCGTTTGTCCTCGTCAGCCGCCGTACTCTGACTGGGACAGAGACTCCTTGTTTCTGTCTCAGACCATCATTGCGTCTGCATCACTCTGACCTCCCTCCTCTGCGTCTCAACATGAGCTTTAATGACCAGAAGAAAAACATCATCGTGTGAGAGCGGCAGCGTTAAACAAGATCCAGAGTTCTGTCTGTTCAGTCCGTCAAGTCGTCGTCACATGACGAGAGAGAACTGGATTCAGCTGAATGAACAGAGCCTCCGTGTGTGTGTGTGTGTGTGTGTGTGTGTGTGTGTGTCAGTAACATGACCACATTAATAAGCAGCATGTATAGGATGTTATTGTCCTGCAGCAGTGAGTCACCAGCAGCTCAGGAAACATGACTCTGTGTGTGTGTGTGTGTGTGTGTGTGTGTGTGTGTGTGTGTGTGTGTGTGTGTGTATAGAGCCATGACGGAGGAACAAAATGTTTAAAGAGAGAGGAGTGAAGGAGGAGGGAGGAGGACAGAGACAGACAGTTGGAGTCCAGCTGGTCTCGTTCTGCTCCTGAACGTCTCTGATGTTTAACTCTGAACTTTCAGCTCATCGTCAGTTTATAGAAGGACTTCCTGCTGTTCTCTCTCTCTCTCTCCCTCCCTCTCTCTGTCTCTCTCTCTCTCTGTCTCTCTCTGTCTCTGTCTCTCTCTCTGTCTCTCTGTCTCTCTCTCTGTCTCTCTCTCTGTCTCTCTCTCTGTCTCTCTCTCTGTCACTCTCTCTCTCTCTGTCTCTCTCTCTGTCTCTCTCTCTGTCTCTCTGTCTCTCTCTCTGTCTCTCTCTCTGTCTCTCTCTGTCTCTCTCTCTGTCACTCTCTCTCTTTTTAAAGCTGACAACAGGAAATGATACAACATCTTTCATCAGATGGAAATCAAACTGATTTCAGGTCAGCTCTACAACCTTCACAGAGACAATAAGATGTTCTTCTCTTCATTTCACCTGTGATTGTAAATGTTCACTATCACCTATATTTAAACATCTGTACATATTATATATATTTTTTATTCTTTTAATTTTTGATATCCTCATTTTGCAGTTTTCTTTCTTTCTTGTCACTTTCTGATGTAAAACTGAAAATCTGCCTCAAACCTGCTTCTGTCTCACTTCACCTGTTTTCATCTGTCTGATAGACGAGTTCTACAGTCCCTGAGTCTGATCCAGACTCAGTCTGAGTCTGAGTCTGAGTCTGAGTCTGATCCAGACTGAGTCTGAGTCTGGATCTGGGTGATGCTTCACTAATGAGTTTATTAATAAATAGTTGAGTTACAGTAATGCTGTAAAGCTGATGACACTTCCTGACAGACAGGTAGAATCACTCAGTGTGAACTGAACCTGTGTCTGACTGAAGGTGAAGAATCTTTTCAGATCATCAATATAATCGATCGGGATGAAATGATCAGCTCATGATGTAACTACAGTTCCACTCTGGTTCTGTTTCCAGTGAGTCTGTGAAACCAGCAGCTGGTCTCAGATCATCTGGTTCACAGACTGAAACACACACACACACACACACAGGTAGACTCACAGATCTTGGCCACGCTGGCCACCAGCAGCCAGATAGCGATGATGTACGGGGTCTGGACGTAGCTCCACTCCCACTGGACCACCCGGTACCCGCCGCCTTGATGATGGTGCTGCCCCCCCTCTTCCTCCTCGGCGGGGCCGGCCGGCTCCTCCACCGCGGACCGGGCCAAGGCGACACCGGGCGCCCCGTATTCTGCTCGGGGCTGCGGGTGGAGGAGGAGCGGTGGGGCGGAGGCAGAGGCGGACACCGGCGGAGAGAAGCCGAGCCCCGGCCCCCGGAGCGGCGGAGAGCCCGTCACGGACAGGTCGGCGGCAGCCGCCGTCAACAGCAGCAGCATCAGACCGAGCGGCAGCATCTTCCCGCGGAGCTCAGCGGGAGGACATCCCTCTGTCCTTTATATACACACCGAGACACGGAGAGGACAGCGGCGGAGGAGGGAGGCCGGCAGCCGGTTTACAACATCAACACACACTCACAGGCTCCGGTAAGACACGGAGGAGGGGACACCGGAGCTGAACACGTGACCCGCCCCGTTCTCCTTTAAAGAGACGGACACACTGCAGGTGAAACACAGAGACACTCAGCTGATCTGTCTCTGTGTCTCCAGCTGACGGATCAGCTCCATCAGGGTGAAGCTCTCAGCTGATCGGCCTTTATTATTTAACTGAAGTCAAACCTGATGTTTCAACATGGAGGATCCTCTGACTTCTGTCAGTCTGAATAAATCACATGCTGAACTTCTGCTGCCACACCTGATCAGCTGGCTTCCTCCAGGTGGATAGATTCTGTGTGTGTGTGTGTGTGTGTGTGTGTGTCTCCAGAGGATCCACCAGCTTATTCTCAAGCAAAGGTGGAAAACCACTGATTTAATCTGAGTGTTTGATATGGAAGCAGACAGACTCAATATAATGAGACATGAAGAGAAGGAGCAGTCGTTCTTTATTAATTATACCTGGAACACATTCAATCCTATTTAATATTTCTATAAAATGTTTAAGTTAAAACAGAGTCTGTGTCGACAGTGAAGAAGAGTCCCACACACTGACCTGAGGTCAGAGGTCAGAGAGAACACCTGGACCGAAACCAAACACATCTCAAAGTGCAAAAACATCACAACTGTACAGAGATCTGTGCTCAGAGGAATACACACACACACACACACACACACACACACACACACACACACACACACACACACACACACACACACACACACACACACACACACACACACACGGTGCTGAAGCAGTGACAGGTGACCTTTGTACCACATTAGTGATTTCTGTGTGATTTTAATTTTAGTTTGTGACACTGTGACATGAAACATTCACCCTGACTTTCCAACTCCTCAAGGACTTTCAAGGAGGCTGAGTGGTGACAGAGCAGGTTCATCATGTTCAGACTCTTCTCAGTCTAAATGTCCATCGTTGTTACCAGGTCACCTGTTGAAATGAAAGTTCAGCCTTCACCTTGAAAACTTTATTAACATCACAGACACCTGTTTTATCTCAAGGCTCCAAACTGGAAGGACTTTATTTTCCAGGACGGGCTCTTCTGACGTTCCTGTTTGAAACTGATCGTCTCTGATTCTGATGCGAGTTAAAAATGTGACGGAGAATTTCTTCAAACATGTTTGAACAGTGGAGAGAATAAAGTCTGAATCAGGTCCATGATCCAAACACAGGAAGAATCTGCTCCTCCTGCCGCTCAGCTGGTCTGGGTTCAGTCTCTAATCAATAGACTGATCGATCGATCGAGTCTCAGCTCAGACTTTGTCTTCTGACTTGTTGAGGCCCAGAGCCTGAACCACGTCCACACTGAGACCGCTCTTCAGAGTCCTCCTCACTGAAACACATGAGCAGATATGACACATTTTACATTTGAGACTTTTACATCATGATCACGTTTGTTTGTTTGTTTGTTTGTTTGTTTGTAAACTGCTTCATGTCTCGTGATTCAGTTTCTGAACTTTTTTCACATTCATTTTGCTTCTGAACTCTTGAAAACACATCGTTAGCAGCAGTGTGGGTTTGCAGTGCGTTAGCAGGTTGTTAGCAGTGTGTTAGCAAATGGTTAGCAGTGTGTTAGCAGGTTGTTAGCAGTGCGTTAGCAAATGGTTAGCAGTGTGTTAGCAGGTTGTCAGCAGTGTGTTAGCAAATGGTTAGCAGTGTGTTAGCAGGTTGTCAGCAGTGTGTTAGCAAATGGTTAGCAGTGTGTTAGCAGGTTGTTAGCCGTGTGTTAGCAGGTTGTCAGCAGTGTGTTAGCAAATGGTTAGCAGTGTGTTAGCAGGTTGTCAGCAGTGTGTTAGCAGGTTGTCAGCAGTGTGTTAGCAAATGGTTAGCAGTGTGTTAGCAGGTTGTCAGCAGTGTGTTAGCAGGTTGTCAGCAGTGTGTTAGCAAATGGTTAGCAGTGTGTTAACAGGTTGTCAGCAGTTTGTTAGCAGGTTGTTAGCAGTGCGTTAGCAGGTTGTTAGCAGTGTGTTAGCAAATGGTTAGCAGCGTGTTAGCAGGTTGTCAGCAGTGTGTTAGCAGGTTGTTAGCAGTGCGTTAGCAGGTTGTCAGCAGTGTGTTAGCAAATGGTTAGCAGTGTGTTAGCAGGTTGTCAGCCGTGTGTTAGCAGGTTGTTAGCAGTGCGTTAGCAGGTTGTTAGCAGTGTGTTAGCAAGTCGTTAGCAGACTGTTAACAGCTTGTTATCAGATTTTCAGCAGGTGGTTAGCATTGTATTAGCAGTGTGTTAGCAGTGTGTTAGCAGGTTATTAGCAGGTTGTTAGAAGTGTGCGTTAGCAGGTTGTTAGAAGTGTGCGTTGGCAGGTTGTTAGCAGGTTGTTAGCAGGTTGTTAGAAGTGTGCGTTAGCAGGTTGTTAGCAGGTTGTTAGAAGTGTGCGTTAGCAGGTTGTTAGCAGGTTGTTAGCAGGTTGTTAGAAGTATGCGTTAGCAGGTTGTTAGCAGGTTGTTAGCAGGTTGTTAGCAGGTTGTTAGAAGTGTGCGTTAGCAGGTTGTTAGAAGTGTGCGTTAGCAGGTTGTTAGAAGTGTGCGTTAGCAGGTTGTTAGCAGGTTGTTAGAAGTGTACGTTGGCAGGTTGTTAGCAGGTTGTTAGCAGGTTGTTAGAAGTGTGCATTAGCAGGTTGTTAGCAGGCTGTTAGAAGTATGCGTTAACAGGTTGTTAGCAGTGTGTTAGCAGGTTGTCAGCAGTGTGTTGAACTGATCTCTAACACTGAATGGAGACCATCGGCTTCCCTTTTGAGACTTTAATATCACACTCAGCTTTTGATTTTCTTGTGATAATAACCAGCAGCAGCTGTCAGGATCATGGAGGTGAAGCAGCTCTGATTGGTTAGCTCTATGTGAGACACAGGAAGTGACGCAGCCTCTGATGTGACAGCTTCATCTTCAGCCACACGTGTTTGACTCCGGTTCATGGAAACAGGAGGAAACAGAGAGAACCTTCACTCTGAGCTGATCAGCTGATCCAGAACAATAAGCACAGGTAAACATGAACTCCAGGTGACCTGGTGTCTGAATGGTCCTGGAATCTGTCGGTCTGACTCCTGGGAGGTCAGAGCGTCCTCCACAGCAGAGGTGAAGATTATCTCTGAGTGAAAACAGAGATATGGAGCTGCAGAGATAACAGCCTGTTGTGGACACAGAGCTGCTGTTGTGTCTCAACACAGAGTCTGAACCCTGAGAATTGGACCGTCTGAAGACCAGAGCCCAGATCCAGGACAGACCGGACTGGACCTGACTAAGCAGAACACTAAAACCATCATCACATGATCAGGCCGTGTACTCACATGACTTCCTGTTGAGTCTGGATCGTTTCCGGGTCTTGGGACTGGATGCTCTGTCAGTTGGATTCTGTGTAACGGATTTGACCAACCGGTCCATGATCTCGTCTGTGGCGTCGTCCTGGGAGGTGGTCCCGTCGTCTTTGGCCACAGATATCTGAGACGGACTCACCCTGCCCATACCTGCAAACGAAAACCAGAACGTCAGGCAGAACCAGGACTAGATTATCAACCAGACCTGGACTAAATCCAGACCCCGTCCTCTCTGCAGAGGCCTGAGGACAACCTGTGGTTTACTTTACACCTGACACTGAACTGTAGACTGAAGATAAATATTTGCCTTCAGACTTATCTGCTCCGTGTTCATGTGTCAGCGGCGTCTCTACTTCCTGGTTTGACACAGAACTTTATGAACTGTAAACGTGTTGCCTCTCATCAAGAAGGGAAAGTTAAAAGACTCCTGATTTCACCGACACAGACATAAGATCAATGAGGTGTCACTTTAACAGGAAGTGCTTTTACTGTGACGCTTTAACTAGAGGAAGTACTTTTACTGTGACACTTTAACTACAGGAAGTACTTTTACTGTGACACTTTAACTACAGGAAGTACTTTTACTGTGACGCTTTAACTAGAGGAAGTACTTTTACTGTGATGCTTTAACTACAGGAAGTACTTTTACTGTGACACTTAAACTACAGGAAGTACTTTAACTGTGACACTGTATCTACAGGAATGCTTTTACTGTGACGCTTTAAGTACAGGAAGTACTTTTACTGTGACACTGTATCTACAGGAAGTGCTTTTACTGTGACGCTTTAACTACAGGAAGTACTTTTACTGTGAAGCTTTAACTAGAGGAAGTACTTTTACTGTGACGCTTTAACTACAGGAAGTACTTTTACTGTGACACTTAAACTACAGGAAGTACTTTAACTGTGACACTGTATCTACAGGAATGCTTTTACTGTGACGCTTTAAGTACAGGAAGTACTTTTACTGTGACACTGTATCTACAGGAAGTGCCTTTACTGTGACGCTTTAACTACAGGAAGTACTTTTACTGTGACACTGTATCTACAGGAATGCTTTTACTGTGACGCTTTAACTACAGGAAGTACTTTTACTGTGACACTGTATCTACAGGAATGCTTTTACTGTGACGCTTTAACTACAGGAAGTACTTTTACTGCCGTCTGGTGGTCTGGGGGTCTGGAGGTCTGGGGGTCTGGAGGTCTGGGGGTCTGGGGGACTGGAGGTCTGAGGGTCTGGAGGTCTGAGTGTCTGGAGGTCTGAGTGTCTGAGGATCTGGAGGTCTGAGGGTCTGGAGGTCTGAGGGTCTGGAGGTCTGGGGGTCTGAGGATCTGGAGGTCTGAGGGTCTGAGGGTCTGGAGGTCTGGAGGTCTGAGGGTCTGGGGGTCTGGAGGTCTGAGGATCTGGAGGTCTGAGGGACTGGAGGTCTGGAGGTCTGAGGGTCTGGAGGTCTGGAGGTCTGAGGGTCTGGAGGTCTGAGGGTCTGGAGGTCTGAGGGTCTGGAGGTCTGGAGGTCTGAGGGTCTGGAGGTCTGAGGGTCTGGAGGTCTGAGGGTCTGGAGGTCTGGAGGTCTGAGGGTCTGGAGGTCTGGAGGTCTGAGGGTCTGGAGGTCTGAGGGTCTGAGGGTCTGGAGGTCTGGAGGTCTGAGGGTCTGGAGGTCTGGAGGTCTGAGGGTCTGGAGTTCTGGAGGTCTGAGGGTCTGGAGGTCTGGAGGTCTGAGGGTCTGGAGGTCTGAGGGTCTGAGGGTCTGGAGGTCTGGAGGTCTGAGGGTCTGGAGGTCTGAGGGTCTGGAGGTCTGGAGGTCTGAGGGTCTGGAGGTCTGGAGGTCTGAGGGTCCCACTGAGGAGCAGTTATTGGTCTGTGACGGTTTAAACACTCAAGAGATTCTAGTAGTAGTTCTAGGTTCTAAAATACAAACTGAGTTGTGGGTTTGGTCACGTCAGGTGACGGTCAGGTGACGGTCAGGTGTCTGAGGTCAGGTCAGTCTACTTACTCTTCCTGTCACATGTGTCAGTCACTGAGGTGAAGGTGTAGAGAAACAATGATGTGATCAAACGGACACACACTCAAACAACACGACTCAGAGTCTCTCAGTGTGGACCTGGTGACAGGCCGTTGTCATGGAGACGGAGACATAGACGGAGACGGAGTCTTACTGCGGACGGCTCTGGAGCGTCTCAGACCTCTGGTGTCGGTGTTCAGACTGTTGCTGCTGCTGATCAGCAGGTTCTTCATGTTCTCATGCTCCTCCTCCTGACCAGGCTCCGCCTCCGCTGCCAGGGAGACAGGGGAGGGACTGTCCTGACGAGGCACCGCCCCCGAAAACTTCTCCGTCTGAGAGGAAGAAGAGGAGAAAGACAGATCATTCTCAGATCTTCAGACGCCATGATAAAGGTGATGAGAGGAAACAGGATGCATGATGGGAAACAAAGTTTTATTTTTAGACTCAGTGTAAAGTTTCTCTGACATTCCCCACCAGCCTGAGACAACGACTGGGCTGAAGCCACATGACCACAGGCCCCGCCCACCTCGTGGTCACATATGTTTTCATACCTGTCGTCGGTCTGATGTTAAAGGTCTTGTGTTTCCAACTGCTGAGGTGTTATCTCTTCAGACTATTTCAGAGAAGACGTCTGAGACCTGGACTACAGGGATCTGGACTACAGAGACCTGGACTACAGGGACATGGACTACAGAGACCTGGACTACAGGGACATGGACTACAGAGACCTGGACTACAGAGACCTGGACTACAGAGACCTGGACTACAGGGACATGGACTACAGAGACCTGGACTACAGAGACCTGGACTACAGGGACATGGACTACAGGGACATGGACTACAGAGACCTGGACTACAGAGACCTGGACTACAGGGACCTGGACTACAGGGACATGGACTACAGGGACATGGACTACAGAGACCTGGACTACAGAGACCTGGACTACAGGGACCTGGACTAGAGGGACATGGACTACAGGGACCTGGACTACAGGGACCTGGACTACAGGGACATCGACTACAGGGACATCGACTACAGAGACCTGGACTACAGGGACATGGACTACAGGGACCTGGACTACAGGGACATGGACTACAGAGACCTGGACTACAGAGACCTGGACTACAGAGACCTGGACTACAGGGACATGGACTACAGAGACCTGGACTACAGAGACCTGGACTACAGGGACATGGACTACAGAGACCTGGACTACAGAGACCTGGACTACAGAGACCTGGACTACAGGGACATCGACTACAGGGACCTGGACTACAGGGACCTGGACTACAGGGACATCGACTACAGGGACATCGACTACAGAGACCTGGACTACAGGGACATGGACTACAGGGACATCGACTACAGGGACATCGACTACAGAGACCTGGACTACAGGGACATGGACTACAGAGACATCGACTACAGGGACATCGACTACAGAGACCTGGACTACAGAGACCTGGACTACAGGGACATCGACTACAGGGACATCGACTACAGAGACCTGGACTACAGGGACATCGACTACAGGGACATCGACTACAGAGACCTGGACTACAGGGACATGGACTACAGGGACATGGACTACAGGGACATGGACTACAGAGCCCTGGACTACAGAGACCTGGACTACAGGGACATGGACTACAGAGACCTGGACTACAGAGACCTGGACTACAGGGACATGGACTACAGGGACCTGGACTACAGGGACCTGGACTACAGGGACCTGGACTACAGAGACATGGACTACAGAGACCTGGACTACAGAGACCTGGACTACAGGGACATGGACTACAGGGACCTGGACTACAGGGACTTGGACTACAGGGACCTGGACTACAGGGACCTGGACTACAGAGACCTGGACTACAGGGACCTGGACTACAGGGACCTGGAGTACAGGGACCTGGACTACAGGGACCTGGACTACAGAGACCTGGACTACAGGGACCTGGACTAGAGGGACATGGACTACAGGGACCTGGACTACAGGGACATGGACTACAGAGACCTGGACTACAGAGACCTGGACTACAGAGACCTGGACTACAGGGACATGGACTACAGAGACCTGGACTACAGAGACCTGGACTACAGGGACATGGACTACAGAGACCTGGACTACAGAGACCTGGACTACAGAGACCTGGACTACAGGGACATCGACTACAGGGACCTGGACTACAGGGACCTGGACTACAGGGACATCGACTACAGGGACATCGACTACAGAGACCTGGACTACAGGGACATGGACTACAGGGACATCGACTACAGGGACATCGACTACAGAGACCTGGACTACAGGGACATGGACTACAGAGACATCGACTACAGGGACATCGACTACAGAGACCTGGACTACAGAGACCTGGACTACAGGGACATCGACTACAGGGACATCGACTACAGAGACCTGGACTACAGGGACATCGACTACAGGGACATCGACTACAGAGACCTGGACTACAGGGACATGGACTACAGGGACATGGACTACAGGGACATGGACTACAGAGCCCTGGACTACAGAGACCTGGACTACAGGGACATCGACTACAGAGACCTGGACTACAGAGACCTGGACTACAGGGACATCGACTACAGGGACATCGACTACAGAGACCTGGACTACAGGGACATCGACTACAGGGACATCGACTACAGAGACCTGGACTACAGGGACATGGACTACAGGGACATGGACTACAGGGACATGGACTACAGAGACCTGGACTACAGAGACCTGGACTACAGGGACATGGACTACAGAGACCTGGACTACAGAGACCTGGACTACAGGGACATGGACTACAGGGACCTGGACTACAGGGACCTGGACTACAGGGACCTGGACTA
>NC_079364.1:442500-447500 GCF_021018895.1 Seriola aureovittata
TGACAGACAGATGTGGTTACCTTGGCGACAGGGAGTTCCTTGGCTTTTGACTCAAACAGGTGTTCCAGTCGGGCGGTATCCACGGCAACCTTGTCCAGAGACGCCCACACTGTCCCCCGACCGAAGCGACACTTCTGAGGTCGGTCCGCCTGCTTCAGCTCCTTCCAGAACAACTTCACCGTCTTCTTCTTCTTCTGAGAGAATGCCGCCGCCGCTGCCGAGGACGAGGGAAGAGGAGGAGGAGGGGGAGCGCCTGGTGGAGGGGGAGGAGGTGGGGGAGGACACAGACCCCCTGGTGGAGGAGGCGGGGGAGGGGGAGGAGGAGGAGCACCCAGGCCTGGGGGAGGAGGAGGAGGGGGAGGGATGCCAGAGAGGCTGCAGGAGGAGGAGGAGTCGAAAGTGTCCATGTCCAAGACGTCGATGTCCTCTTCGTCCAGCAGGTCGGAGAAGTCCAGGTCTTTGATGCGCAGGGCGGCGGCGCTCGGCTGCAGCTGGTCCCAGGCGTCGGCCGGACCCCCGGGGCCCAGAGGGGTCATCTGGGTGGTCTCCAGACGGCGGGCGTGAGTCTCCACGTCGATGCTGCTCTGCTGCCGCAGGTGACGACTCTGAGGAGGCGGGTTTAGAGACAGGTCAGTCACATGGATGGAGGAAGGTGTTCTGATACCGAGTCATTCATACAACCACATCCTGTCACATGACACAACACTGACTCCACCCATCTCCAACATGACTCACTGGAAGATATCGAAAAGGTTGGTGCCCAACAACACAGAGGCCGAACAGCATGTTATTCATTCACTCATTAAATACTCAGTGATTCAGACTGAAAATCAATCGTCAGTTCTCTTCATGGGTTCAATGATGTAAATCATCCAAACAGAGACCGACTTCATCATCACAGGGTCTTTCCTCACTGACCAGAGGACACATAGACTGTGTCTCATACTCCTTCATTCACTGTTTGTTTCTCCGTCTGCAGATCGTCATCAGCTCCTCCTGCGACTCACTGCTCACACACACTTTTATCTTCTGCTGCTGGTTCATGTGATCAAGTCGTCAGTTATAATAACGACTGACAAGGAGACGAGCTGCAGAGACTCAGAGTCGTTACTTCACCATCACAGGCAATCATCTTTCACTTTGATCACCACACACACACACACACACACACACACACACACACACACACACACACACACACCTGTTGCTCTTCAGCCAGTCGGGCGCGCGCTGCCTGGGCGGAGCCCTCCAGTCCCTCCAGCTCCGCCCTGCGGGAGGCGCTGCTCTCACTGGAGCTGGAGGACTCTACTGAGCACGCCCTGAAGCTGGACAGACGCTCCAGCACACGACCCCGACGACCCGGATCTGCCCCACCTGAGAGGAGGGAAACACAGAGAGGTCTCACTCTGACTGGATTTACAGAAGCAGCCATACAACCAGAGATGGTTTGAATGATCAAATTCTAAAAACAGGAGAAGATGAAGAAGAAGAAGAGGAAGAAGAGGAAGAAGGAGAAATGAAAAAGTCTCCTCCCACAGGTCAGAAGTCACCTGCTGTAAACACCAGCTGAGGGACGCGGACTCTCTCACCTTCTTCTTCTGTGGTGTCTGAAGCGGCAGCTGTTGGGCTCAGAGGCACTGAGGCAGCCGTCTTGGAGTAGAGCATGTCCAGCAGGAACTTCTTGTCGTTGGACAGAGTGCTGCACTGGCGCTGCACAGACACTGCTGCACACACACACACACACACACACACACACACACACACAGACACAGACACAGACACAGACACACACACAGACACAGACACACAGACACACACACACACACACACACACACACACACACACGCACACACACACACACACAGACACACACACACACACCACACACACACAGACACACACACAGACACACACACACACACACACACACACAGACACAGACACACACACACACACACACACACACACACAGACACAGACACAGACACAGACACACACAGACACAGACACACACACACACACACACACACACACACACACACACACACACACACACACACACAGACACAGACACAGACACAGACACACACAGACACAGACACACACACACACACACACACACACACACACACACACAGACACAGACACACACACACACAGACACACACACACACACACAGACACACACACACACACAGACACACACACACACAGATACACACACAGACACACACACACACACACAGACACAGACACAGACACACACAGACACAGACACACACACACACACACACACACACACACAGACACAGACACACACAGACACAGACACACACACACACACACACACAGACACACACAGACACACACAGACACACACAGACACACACACACACACAGACACAGACACACACACACACACACACACACACACACACACACACACACACACACACAGACACACACACACACACACACACACACACACAGACACACACACACACAGACACACACACAGACACACACAGACACACACAGACACACACAGACACACACACACACACACACACACACACACACACGGTTTATTGTCAGACACAGTATCTGTGGCTCTTTGGAGAGAAGAGTTAAACTGACAGGAGTGTTCTGATGAAGATGATAAAGAGGATGATGAAGAAGATGATGAATAGGATGATGAAGATGATGAAGAGGATGATGAAGAGGATGAGGAGGATGAAGAGGATGATGAAGAGGATGAAGAATAGGATGAAGAGGATGAAGATGATGATGAGGAGGATGAAGAGGATGTAGAGGATGAAGAGGATGAGGAGGATGAAGAGGATGAGGAGGATGAAGAGGATGAGGAGGATGAAGAGGATGTAGAGGATGAAGAGGATGAGGAGGATGAAGAGGATGAGGAGGATGAAGCGGATGAAGAGGATGATGAAGAAGATGAAGAGGATGATGAAGAGGATGAAGAGGATGATGAGGATGAGGAGGATGAAGAGGATGAAGAGGATGATGAAGATGATGAAGAGGATGATGAATAGGATGATGAAGATGATGAAGAGGATGATGAATAGGATGATGAAGATGATGAAGAGGATGATGAATAGGATGATGAAGATGATGAAGAGGATGATGAAGATGATGAAGAGGATGATGAAGAGGATGAGGAGGATGAAGAGGATGATGAAGATGAAGATGATGAAGAGGGTGATGAAGAGGATGAAGGAGGTGATGAAGAGGATGAAGAGGATGATGAAGAGGATGAAGAATAGGATGAAGAGGATGAAGAGGATGATGAAGATGATGAGGAGGATGAAGCGGATGAAGAGGATGATGAAGAGGATGAAGAGGATGAAGAGGATTAGGAGGATGAAGCGGATGAAGAGGATGATGAAGAGGATGAAGAGGATGATGAAGATGATGAAGAATAGGATGATGAAGAGGATGAAGAGGATGATGAAGATGATGAAGAGGATGATGAGGATGAAGAGGATGATGAAGATGATGAAGAGGATGATGAAGAGGATGAAGATGATGTAGATGATGAAGAGGATGAAGAGGATGATGAAGAGGATGATGAAGATGATGAAGAGGATGATGAAGAGGATGAAGATGATGTAGAGGATGAAGAGGATGAGGAGGATGAAGAGGATTAGGAGGATGAAGCGGATGAAGAGGATGATGAAGAGGATGAAGAGGATGAAGCGGATGAAGAGGATGATGAAGAGGATGAAGAGGATGAAGAGGATTAGGAGGATGAAGCGGATGAAGAGGATGATGAAGAGGATGAAGAGGATGAAGAGGATTAGGAGGATGAAGCGGATGAAGAGGATGATGAAGAGGATGAAGAGGATGATGAAGATGATGAAGATGATGAAGAATAGGATGAAGAGGATTAGGAGGATGAAGCGGATGAAGAGGATGATGAAGAGGATGAAGAGGATGATGAAGATGATGAAGAATAGGATGAAGAGGATTAGGAGGATGAAGCGGATGATGAAGAGGATGATGAAGATGATGATGAAGATGATGAAGAGGATGATGAAGAGGATGAAGATGATGTGGAGGATGAAGAGGATGAGGAGGATGAAGAGGATGATGAAGAGGATGATATATGATAATTAGGATGATGAAGATGAAGATGATGAAGAGGGTGATGAAGAGGATGAAGGAGGTGATGAAGAGGATGAACAGGATGATGAAGATGATGAAGAGGACGAAGAGGATGATGAAGAGGACGAAGAGGATGATGAAGAGGATGAAGAGGATGATGAAGATGATGAAGAGGACGAAGAGGATGATGAAGAGGATGATGAAGAGGATGAAGGAGGTGATGAAGATGATGAAGAGGATGATGAAGAGGATGATGAAGATGATGAAGAGGACGAAGAGGATGATGAAGATGATGAAGAGGATGATGAAGAGGATGATGAAGATGATGAAGAGGATGATGAAGATGATGAAGAGGATGATGAAGAGGATGAAGAGGATGATGAAGAGGATGAAGAGGATGATGAAGATGATGAAGATGATGTAGAAGATGAAGAGGATGAGGAGGATGAAGAGGATTAGGAGGATGAAGCGGATGAAGATGATGATGTAGATGATGAAGATGATGAAGAGGATGATGAAGAGGATGAAGAGGATGATGAAGATGATGAAGAGGATGAAGAGGATGAAGGAGGTGATGAAGATGATGAAGAGGATGATGAAGAGGATGAAGAGGATGATGAAGATGATGAAGAGGACGAAGAGGATGATGAAGAGGATGAAGAGGATGATGAAGAGGATGAAGAGGATGATGAAGATGATGAAGAGGATGATGAAGAGGATGAAGAGGATGATGAAGAGGATGAAGAGGATGAAGAGGATGATGAAGATGATGAAGAGGATGAAGAGGATGATGACTGGATGATGAAGAGGATGAAGAGGATGATGAAGATGATGAAGAGGATGATGAAGATGATGAAGAGGATGATGAAGAGGATGA
>NC_079364.1:460000-470000 GCF_021018895.1 Seriola aureovittata
ACTTTAATGAAGCATGTCAAACCTTCAGACGCCACGAACTCTGGAACCAGGTCTTTATCATCCTGGGTGGGTGGGGGGGTGGGTAGAGAGAGAGAGAGAGAGAGAGAGAGAGAGAGAGAGAGAGAGAGAGAGAGAGAGAGAGGACCTGGACTGTTACTGTGACTCTGGATGTTTCCAGAGGAACTCATCATTTGAACGTGATGAGAAACACTGAGATCAGATGATGCTCCTCTTCTGACAGTTCAGATTCATGTCTGAGCCTGGAGGCTGTGTGTGTGTGTGTGTGTGTGTGTGTGTGTGTGTGTGTGTGTGTGTGTGTGTGTGTGTGTGTGTGTGTGTGTGTTACCTGGAACAGCTGTTTGAGGGAGAACAGAGAGCGTCTGAGCTCTGGACCATGAGAGTTGTACAGCTTCTCTGAAACACACGACAGAGAGACAGGAAGTGACATCACGATCACGTCGGACTCTGTGTGTTAAACTTGTATCAGCTGGAGATAATCGGTGATGCTGTATGAGCGGCTGTAATAACTGTGACTGCTGGAGGAGGAAGCACCTCCTGTACATCAGTGCTTCTCTATCTCATGTCCCACTGGAAAATCCCAAAAATAATGGCGACCGTCGTCGGACCTCATGACAATATGGAGGCCAAATAATTGTTCACAGAGCAGTTTTATAATTCACTCTTCCTATTGCTGACCTGCTGTCCATGGACGTGATTTAATCAGACTGAGAACTCGTTCACAGTGAGGTCCAGCATCAACATAAAACTTCCTATGGTTTATCACTGACTGGTCTCAATACGAGGTGACAAAAAGAAAAGAAAGTAATGTTTTCAAACAAACGTTTTTGAAGACCATTTCATTTGAAATCATTTAAAAGCATTATTTACATTTATATATTTATTTATAATTATGTCTTTTCAATAAATTTGTAAATGTTTTGCAAATGATTTGTCGGCCCACTTGTAATACCTTGGCGGGCCACCAGTGGGCCCCAGCCCACAGCTTGGGAACCCTGATCACATCACATCAGATCCAGTATATGATGAACCACAGTGTTTACAGTCAGCAGGCTCTAGCTGTCATCACAATGTGTCAGAAAACAAAACCTTTATTTATACAGCTCCTTTAAAGCAGCCATTACAAAGCTTCATAAAGAAGCAGAAGAACGTAGCAGAGACACACGTTAAGTCATGAAGTCAAAGCTGTGCGGGAGAAACGATTTAAAAGCAGACTGAGTGTTGTATTCTCAAGCGAAGTGTTGCAGAGAGTTGAGCTCATCTGAGGAGGAGGAGTCAGGAACCTCGGCACCTGCACAGCTTCAACAGGTGAGAGGAAAGATTTTAAATCCTCTCTAAAACAGACAGAAGCTGCGGTGAAGTCATGTGATCACTGTTTCAATAATCCAGAGAGAGGAGATCAAATCATCCATCACTGTCCGGAGAACAAGGAAGTAAAAGATCTGATTCCACAAGTTCTCACGTGGAGTGGAGAAGGAACAACGAGATTTAACATGGATCCAAGAGTCAGGGCTGATCTAGAGTCACTCCAGAGGACACCACATGTGATGTATACATGTATATATAGAGATAAGTATATGTATATGTATCACAGTAACTTGTCTGGTTTCACTGTGACTCTGACTCCTCTGTGTCTCTAACCTACGGTGGCCTGGACAGGACCAACTGTGGCTGCTCTCACATTCCTCACACTCCTGTGGCTTCTGGTCAGTGTGTGTGTGTGTGTGTGTGTGTGTGTGTGTGTTGGTCACTTTGTCCTGCTTCCTCCATGTTGTGTGTGTGTTATTATTCCAGTCCTGCATCAGACTCTCAGCATCTATAGAACCTACTGAAGACGTATGTGGGGGTGACCCCTGACTCACTCTGCACATCATTTCTACAAACTGCTTTTTTGACAGTTGGGTTCAGCTGAATGCTCTGGCCCCTCCCCCATTGTGACATAAGCAAGCCCCGCCCAGACCCCCCCAGACCCCCTGACCTCCAGCAGACTGTTAGCTCTGACCGCCAGCTCTACGTCTCTGTCAGTGTCCTCCCCCTCAGTTGCAGCATTTACCCTTTAAATTTACACCATAGCAACCACCCAGATCACCCATAGCAACTGCCTGACGGAGAAACACCTGAGAACACCTGACAGCCCCATGACGCTCTGATAACACTGTATCTCCCATGAAGCACCACAGAGCTGCAGATGAACCACAAGGAGGTGCCAAAATATTTCATGAGCAGGTCGAGGTCAGTCTGTAGCTCACAGTCTGAGTTCACTGACATCACAGCTCTTTATGCTAAGCTACGCTAACTAGCTGCTGATGTCCAGTCAGAACATGAACTCAAATGAACTCCATCATACACACACACACAAACACACACAGCCTATCATAGTAACAGGAAGTCATGGGGGTCAGTTGTCACGGCAACATGACATATAAATCAGGCCTGGTTGAGTCTCAATGGGCTTCATGCTGCACAGTCAAATCCCATGATGCCACAGGGCAGATTCGCATCAGACCTCGACCTGCCGTGACCTCAGGTAACCTCTGAGCTGACTCAGTTTTAGTACTTCAACTAATTCTAGTGTTTACTCTGTTGACCTGTGTTTATGATGAGACACACACACACACACTCTGTTGTGGGATGTTTGTGGGACAAAACTCCTGCAGCAGAAACATCCAAACTAAACAACTGTTACTGTGGAGACCCTCACAGATGACAGCGTGTCATATCGGCTCTTATTGTGAAAGGTCTCGAGCAGGAAGCAGCCTGGTTCAGAGAGCGAGAGGAGACGAAGGAGAAAGTTTCCTATCATGAAGCAGGAGGATGACGTGCAGAGTCAGCTGTCTGCTGACTCTGCACGTCATCCTCCTGCACGAAGCAGACTCTGCTTCTGAGAGTGTGTGTGTGTGTGTGTCAGTGTGTGTGTGTCAGTGTGTGTGTGTCAGTGTTTGTGTGTGTCAGTGTTTGTGTGTCAGTGTTTGTGTGTGTGTCAGTGTTTGTGTGTGTGTCAGTGTTTGTGTGTCAGTGAGTGTGTGTCAGTGTGTGTGTGTCAGTGTGTGTGTGTCAGTGTTTGTGTGTCAGTGTGTGTGTGTCAGTGTGTGTGTGTGTCAGTGTTTGTGTGTCAGTGAGTGTGTGTCAGTGAGTGTGTCATGTGTGTGTGTGTGTCAGTGTGTGTGTGTGTCAGTGTGTGTGTGTCAGTGTGTGTGTGTCAGTGAGTGTGTGTCAGTGTGTGTGTGTCAGTGTTTGTGTGTCAGTGTGTGTGTGTGTGTCAGTGGTGTGTGTGTCAGTGTGTGTGTGTCAGTGTGTGTGTGTCAGTGTTTGTGTGTGTCAGTGAGTGTGTGTCAGTGTGTGTGTCAGTGTTGTGTGTCAGTGTTTGTGTGTGTCAGTGAGTGTGTGGTCAGTGTTTGTGTGTGTCAGTGTTTGTGTGTGTCAGTGTTGGTGTGTGTGTCAGTGTTTGTGTGTCAGTGAGTGTGTGTCAGTGTTTGTGTTGTGTCAGTGAGTGTGTGTCAGTGTTTGTGTGTGTCAGTGTGTGGTGTGTCAGTGAGTGTGTGTCAGTGGTGTGTGTGTCAGTGTGTGTGTGTCAGTGTGTGTGTGTCAGTGTTTGTGTGTCAGTGTTTGTGTGTGTCTGTGAGTGTGTGTCAGTGTTTGTGTGTGTCAGTGAGTGTGTGTCAGTGTGTGTGTGTCAGTGTGTGTGTGTCAGTGAGTGTGTGTCAGTGTTTGTGTGTGTCAGTTGTGTGTGTGTCAGTGTGTGTGTGTCAGTGTTTGTGTGTCAGTGTTTGTGTGTGTCAGTGAGTGTGTGTCAGTGTTTGTGTGTGTCAGTGAGTGTGTGTCAGTGTGTGTGTGTCAGTGTGTGTGTGTCAGTGAGTGTGTGTCAGTGTTTGTGTGTGTCAGTGTGTGTGTGTCAGTGTGTGTGTGTCAGTGAGTGTGTGTCAGTGTTTGTGTGTGTCAGTGAGTGTGTGTCAGTGTGTGTGTGTGTGTCAGTGAGTGTGTGTCAGTGTGTGTGTGTCAGTGTTTGTGTGTGTCAGTGTGTGTGTGTCAGTGTGTGTGTGTCAGTGAGTGTGTGTCAGTGTTTGTGTGTCAGTGAGTGTGTGTGTCAGTGTGTGTGTGTCAGTGTGTGTGTGTCAGTGTTTGTGTGTGTCAGTGAGTGTGTGTCAGTGTTTGTGTGTGTCAGTGTGTGTGTGTCAGTGTGTGTGTGTCAGTGAGTGTGTGTCAGTGTGTGTGTGTCAGTGAGTGTGTGTGTCAGTGTTTGTGTGTGTCAGTGTGTGTGTGTCAGTGTTTGTGTGTGTCAGTGAGTGTGTGTCAGTGAGTGTGTGTCAGTGTGTGTGTGTCAGTGTTTGTGTGTGCCAGTGTGTTTACTGTGGAGTAAACAGGACGCTCTGTCTCATGTGTCCCAGCAGGAGTTCTCGACCCTGAGAGAAGCTGCATCATTATTTCACATTAGAGCTGCGCGATATGAAAATAAAAAATCATATTGATATTTTGTTTTTTTTATTTATTTAAACTTTAATTATTCAGGTGAATCCTTTTGAGATGTAAATCTCATTTTCAAGAGAGACCTGACTGTTATAAATAATTTACCATTCAATTTAAATAAGAAACAATAACAAAAAAACACAGAGAAAATGTAAAACATAAGAATGCTGAGAGGTTATATGAGTTCATTTTCAGATGATGTGATTTTTGTTCCTTTATATGGAGAATCTGATCTGTAGCTCCACAACACTGAAGGTGCTAACAATGCTAATGCTAACAATGATCAACAATGAGACACATTTTATATTTATCAAAAATATGATATGGAGATTTCTATTATATTTAGATTAACTGTGCAGCTCTGACAGTGTGGGGTCACAGTGTGATGTCACAGCATCAGTGTGATGTCACAGCACAGAAATAGCAGCAGGCGTTATGAAGCTATGACCAACAGTTTGACAGTCTGGTGTCAAACGACTGGACAAACGTCTCACGGCAGGACGAGACATTTCTAAACCGATAGAATCAATAAATCTGTTTCCAGAGAGAGAGTCAGCTCAGAGACAGAGGTCCAGGATCAGGACCATGTGACCCTGTGTCCCTCATGAGGACAGTCCTCAGCCAGCCTCCTGTCAGTGTGTATGATGCAGTGAACAAGAGGCAGCTCATCATCACTGTACAGGAAGTCTCTCCCTCCAATACATGAACCATGTTCATGTCTCCATGTCCACTGTTCACCTACGACCTAACATGGCCGACATAATCACCTGACGTCCTCTCCCAGACCTCTGAGGGTCTGTGTGTGACACACACCCAGATCACTACTGTTTATATTAGAACATAAAAGAGTTTTCAATTCTCAATTATCAGATGGTCCCTGAAGTCTCAGTTGGTTTTAGGGGCTAAATGTTTGTATTTAATGTGTTTTCATGTTCTGTTGGATCTGATCAATGACCCCTCACAAAGGTCAAAGGTTAAAGGTTTCTCCTATCTGATAGGTTTATCTGTGTGTGTGTGTGTGTGTGTGTTGCTGCAGCTCTTCAGCTCTGTGACGTCTCCTCTGATGAAACATTCAAACCACAGACTCCATGTTGTTCATGGAAACTTTCCACGTCTGCTGCTTCATTTTACACACGACACACACTCTGGAAACTTCTGCTGCAGCTTAACATCAGGTTCAGTGTGTGTGTGTGTGTGTGTGTGTGTGTGTGTGTGTGTGTGTGCGCAGCAGCTTCAGAGGTTAAACATCTAATCACTGAAAATTGCTCCGATGTGAGTTTTCATTTCAGACTAAATTACAGCCGAACAGATGAGAGATGAAGAATTTGAGATATTTCAAAACACACACACACACACACACACACACACACACACACACACACACCACACACACACACACACACACACACACACACAGTCCCTGTTAAACGAAGCTCAGACTGACAGTGGAAGCAGCTCCTGCAGCTCTGAGGCGTTCGGGTGTCATGGGAGAACAAAGCGCTGCTGTGTTAAACATCACTGTAAAAAACATCTGGTGTGTTGGTGGAAAACGTCCGTCTCTAAATATTTCTCTGTTCACATGTTTCACCACAGAGACTAAAAATAAAGGCTGACGTCAGAGGTGTGATTCGAACGGAGGACACGGATCTGATCAGCTGCAGTCTGTCTGATATTATCTGATCATTTATTTGATCAATGATAAATATCTGTAAATATAAACATCACAGACGCTGTGTTTGAGGACACGACAGAGAAGAGACACGTTTTACACTGTGACAGATCTGACCTGAGGTCTGAGCCTCTGGCTTTAATAACTATAATCAAAGATCATTATCAGACATGTTTATGTTGGGGGAGGGGTTAAAGCTCCACACAGCTTCACTTCATGTGGCCTGATCACACTGATGACGACGTGGAGGTGAACTCAGCTGCACTTTAGCTTCATTCACAGTGTAAAGAAAAGGAAAAGTTTGTTATAGACGATGATGAGGTGAAGGTCGAGGATCAGAGGAAACATCTGGAAACATCAGTTCAGTGTTACTAAAACTCATCCAGATCAGATGAGATGTACACGTATACGATTATGTCGTTTATGAGACATGTCATTGTGATTCTCTGGAATTCGTGTCAGAGAGGGGAAATGCATCATGGGAAATGATTTTGTTCGTTTTTTCTGCGAAGAAGTTTTTAAAGTGGTGGTTCAGACGACGTCAACATCAAACACAACGACTGAGAAGATTCACACAGTGGTTTCAACCTGCTGCTAACCAGCTAGTTCAGGTGAGAGAGGAGGAGGAG
Organism: Seriola aureovittata; assembly: GCF_021018895.1. NCBI lineage: Eukaryota > Metazoa > Chordata > Actinopteri > Carangiformes > Carangidae > Seriola > Seriola aureovittata. The sequence goes on from NC_079364.1 coordinate 466,781, forward strand.
TCAGTATCATCTCTCACCTGTCACTAAACCTTCACTCCTCAGCCTCAGATAGACACATGAAATAAAACCATCGGAGACCTTCAACCTTTTATTATAAATCATCGTCTTCATCCTAATGTTCATTGATATTTAGAAAATCAGTTGATGCCATAAAGAGTTGAAGAGAACTGAGAGTGAAGACGTTACCTGAAGGCCCTTTCCAAACAGAGCAGGTCTACACTTTCTCTTTACGATATTATTATTAGTTATTATAATTCCCACCAACAGCAGCGCTAGGCAACAGTGGCAAGAACAACGAGAAGAACGTCCCTTTAAGAGGCAGAAACCTGGAGCAGAACCGGACAAAGAAGGTCTCAGAAGGTTTTTATTTCATGTCTCTACCTGTCCACGCCCGGTTCAGTCATCTGTAAACTAATCAGTTCATAACCCATCATCATCATCATCACCACCTTATCTCCCATGATGCCTCAGTGTTATCACCTGATCACAGTGACATGAGGGTGGAGGTTCATCCTCTGGGGACAGGGACTGTGTGATGTCTGATGGTGTCATGGGGACACAGACTAACAGCAGTGCTTTCTGGGTAAGCTGAAATAAACACCAGCTGATCTTGTGTTGGCCCCTCGGGCCCCTGAGGACGATCCAGGTGTTAGATTCACCTGCTGGCAGAGGGTGGAGTCACTCTCAGACAGGAACATGACTCATCCACACACTTTGACCCAAGATGGCTGCCAACCAAACAGTGTTTCACCACAACAGCTGAGCGTGTGGGGGGTGGGGGGGGGGGGGGGGCGTCCTGGATTATGAAGAGCTATAAGTGTTTTATGATTCCAACACACACACGCCAACTGAGCGTGTGTGAGATTCCTCTGTCCTGACCACACTGTTTACTGGAGGCTGTGTGTGAGGGGTGAAGGTTGGTGATGCATTCATGTCCCATCAGTCAGACTGTTAAAATGAGCTTTGTAGAAAACACCACGGAGCTCAGCTTTCACCATAAACACTGACAGCATTCATGAAGGGAGGGGGAGCTGAAGATCAGAGCTACGAGTGTGAGACTTCCTCGTCTCTTCGTCTCTGGGTTTTTATTTCTAGAGTTAAAAAGTTCAAAACTGGAGGAACCAGGTGAAAATGTGTTTGAGAACAAACAGAATAAAAATCCCTTCAGGACCCGAGTCACTGATTGTTCTCATGAACAAGGTGTCGTCAGGTAGACGGGGGCAGAGGTGTGTCTGGACATGAACCCTCTGAACCTGAACACACCTCAAACACACTGATGGACATGTGAATGAAACTACAGGGAGACTGTGGATGTGAAGGTTTAACATGTTCAGATTCTTCTCCATCATCATCATCATCATCATCATCATCATCAGGAGGCGCCTGATTGGTCCAGATTCATTCATGAGCAGACAGCGAGTCCAAACACAGTCATCTTCAGGGACCAGGAGAACCAGGAGTCCTGCAGCAGACGGTCTGGTCCCACAGAGTCCTGACCTCAGCATCATGGAGTCAGTCTGGGATCAAGGTGTTTTCACACCTGCACGTTTTATTCTGGTGAAACTGAACCCTGGTTCATTTCCCCCTCGCTACGATTCGTTTGTGCAGGTGTGGAAACAGGAGTCACACCCGGGTGTTTGGAGGAGGTGGTCTCTGGTCTCTGGACTCTGGAGCGGGTCGTTCCTGGTGTGACAGAGTCTGAACTGGATCTGACTCCACCAGCAGGTGAACTCACAGGTTTGAGTTCAACGGTTCCCGTCACTTTCTTCCCGTGTTTACTTTCCTGCTCCAGACAATCCGACCAATCAGAGGAGGGAACGTTCTCACCTGGTTTGTAATGAACGAACAAGTTTACAACCTCATCAACTGAACCGGAGCAGAACAAACCTCCTGAGACTGAAGAACTGAGGCCGGTTCTCCAAGATCCAAGTCGGTCTTCTCTGGTCTTCAGGTACTTCAGTAACCTGCTGCAGAATGAATCCTGCTCCTCACAGGTACAAGCCAGAGGACGGCGGTGGACGACCAGTGTGAGCACAGGGACGTTTCCTGGTGGTCTGAGGATCATTAATGGTCAACTAGACCGGTGATGATGGAGTGAGCAGGAATGAGGTCTCGGTCTTCACACTTGACTGTAGTAACAGTGGTAATACTAGTGATACTTACGTAATAAAAATATAGAAAACCATCAGATTTATCTTTAAATCCTTCAATGTTTTTGCAGCAAGACTTTAACTGATTCAATCATCGTTTATCTGTGAGCTGAACTTTCTGAAACATCCTCAAGTGTCGGGGTCGTCACACAGCAGGACTGAGCCAGATACATCACTGTGAAAGAGACAGAGGGACGGAGGGAAGGATGCCTGTGTTTATCCTGAAGAAACAGGAAGTGACCCAGATAAACTTAGTGTGGTATTTCCTGTTAGTGCCACTGTTGCTAATTGAGTCGGACTGTGGAGGAGGAAGAGCCAAGGACTTTCTTTAGAGAGGAGCTTCAGAGCCACCACACTGCTCTGCAGGGACCACACTCGGGTGCTGTTTGAGGCTGTGAAAGACACCATGATTGTAGTTTTTATCAACCCTTAAACACCCTCCTGTAACCTAAACTAAACTCCCATCTCTGTCAGAAGTTTAGAGAAGGTCAGTGCAGCCTCAGAAAGGAACAGCATCTATGATACTGAAACAGGTGATTGTTCTGTGTTAGTACTACTCCACCTTCGCTCTGTGCTGGACACAGCAGACCTTCATCATATATAATACATATATAAGAGGCTACAGGGCTGTGTGGGTGTATCAGGCACAGTATTAGTCACATATCAGATGATATCGAACTCTACGCCTCATCCAAACCCTGAGGCCAAGGTTATATATGTTATATATGTTATATACCTTATACAGGTTAATTAAACCTGTCTTAACTCATCAGGAAACTTTCTGAGGCTCAGCGCTGATGAGACGGAGGTCCTGGTCCAGGAAAGCGGTTTGGTTCATCTGTATTTCATGTATTTTATTGTGTCTTAGCAAATACATTGATGGTCTTTGCTTTGTACTTTATGTGAATCTGTAAAGCATGTGTGACTTAGACTCAGTTACTCTAACAGTTTGTTCTTACTGTTCTCTACAAACTGCACAGGGTGGTTCGCTGGGGAAAGTTAAAACATCAGCAGGACATCTAAAGACCAGGAGGTTGTTAAGGGTTAATAAAAAGCTCCAGCTCGACAGT
>NC_079364.1:475000-492500 GCF_021018895.1 Seriola aureovittata
GAGAGAGGGGGCAAGAGAGAGAGAGAGAGAGAGAGAGAGGGAGAGAGAGAGAGAGAGAGGGCGAGAGAGGGAGGGAGAGAGAGAGAGAGAGGGAGGAGAGAGAGAGAGAGAGGGGGCGAGAGAGAGAGGGAGGGAGATAGAGAGAGAGGGGGCAAGAGAGAGAGAGGAAGGGAGGGAGGGAGAGAGAGAGGAGAGAGACAGGGAGAGAGAGAGGGCGAGAGAGAGAGGGAGGGAGAGAGAGAGAGACAAAGAGAGGGCGAGAGAGAGAGAGGGCGAGAGAGACAGGAAGGGAGAGAGAGGGAGAGAGAGGAAGGAAAGAGGGAAGAAAAACAAGGAAAGAAGAGAAGAGTTTGTGTTTGTCTAAGGTCTAAAATAAGGAACAATTACACACACACACACACACACACACACACACACACACACACACACACTTTCCAGGTCCACTTTCAGATGACGTGTACACCCTGTTTTCAAACCCTGTACCTCTTTACAGCCAGAGACTCAGCTGGGAACACACACACACACACACACACACACACACACACACACACCACACACACACACACACACACAATGACATAACAACATATAACATGTCATTATGGAGGTTGTTCAGAAAAAAACTGTGTTGAGCAGCAAAAAACTGAACCTGGTTCATCTGCTGCAATGTGACGTCGCTAACATGGCTAACGTGGCTAACGTGGCTAACATGGCTAACGTGGCTAACGTGGCTAACGTGGCGAACATTGTCAACATGGCTAATGAGACTAACATGCTGATGTGGTTAAAAGGGGTAATGTGACTAATATGACTAATGTGACTAACATGGTTAATGTGACTAACATGGCTAACATGGTTAATGTGGCTAACTTGGCTAACATGGTTAATGTGACTAACATGGCTAACATGGTTAATGTGGCTAACTTGGCTAACATGGTTAATGTGACTAACTTGGTTAACATGGCTAACATGGTTAATGTGGCTAACTCCCCACAGAGCTAACAGGGAGTCGTCTGTGAACTGTGTGTTTACATCAACAAGCTGCATGAACAGACTTCAGACGGACTGAGTCTGAAACCATCTGCTGCACAAAGCAGTTTAATTATTGACTATCTTAAGAAGTACTGTGGTGCAAGGAATTCTGGGTAAATTAAGACTTTTTTCTGTTGATCTGATTAAAACAACAACAATAACTTTCTTTATTCATCACAAATATTTTCTGTCGTGTGTCTGTTGTGTGTCTGTTTTGTTTGTCGTATGTCTGTCGTGTCTGTTTTGTCTGTCATTTGTCTGTTGTGTCTGTCATGTGTCTGTCGTGTGTCTGTCATGTGTCTGTCATGTGTCTGTTGTGTCTGTCGTGTGTCCGTCGTGTGTCCGTCATGTCTGTCGTGTGTCTGTCGTGTCTGTCATGTCTGTCGTGTGTCTGTCATGTGTCTGTCGTGTGTCTGTCGTGTGTCTGTTGTGTGTCTGTTGTGTGTCTGTTGTGTCTGTAGTGTGTCAGTCGTGTGTCTGTTGTGTCTGTTGTGTATCAGTCGTGTGTCTGTTGTGTCTGTTGTGTATCAGTCGTGTGTCTGTTGTGTCTGTTGTGTATCAGTCGTGTGTCAGTCGTGTGTCTGTTGTGTGTCTGTTGTGTCTGTCGTGTGTCTGTTGTGTCTGTTGTGTCTGTCGTGTGTCAGTCATGTGTCTGTTGTGTGTCAGTCGTGTGTCTGTTGTGTCAGTCGTGTGTCTGTTGTGTCTGTTGTGTCTGTCCTGTGTCAGTCATGTGTCTGTCGTGTATCAGTCGTGTGTCTGTCGTGTATCAGTCGTGTGTCTGTTGTGTCTGTCCGGTGTCAGTCATGTGTCTGTTGTGTGTCAGTCATGTGTCTGTTGTGTGTCAGTCATGTGTCTGTTGTGTGTCAGTCGTGTGTCTGTTGTGTCTGTCCTGTGTCTGTTGTGTGTCAGTCGTGTGTCTGTTGTGTGTCAGTCGTGTGTCTGTTGTGTCTGTTGTGTGTCTGTTGTGTCTGTCCTGTGTCAGTCATGTGTCTGTCGTGTGTCAGTCATGTGTCTGTTGTGTGTCAGTCATGTGTCTGTTGTGTGTCTGTTGTGTCTGTCCTGTGTCAGTCATGTGTCTGTCCTGTGTCAGTCGTGTGTCTGTTGTGTCAGTCGTGTGTCTGTTGTGTCAGTCGTGTGTCTGTTGTGTCAGTCGTGTGTCTGTTGTGTGTCTGTTGTGTTTGTCGTGTGTCAGTCGTGTGTCTGTTGTGTCTGTCGTGTGTCTGTTGCAGGAGGTGAGTGAGGAACGTTGTGTGGAGATAATGAAGCAGTTGTCTGTGAGCTGCTTCATCTCTTCATCACGACTGTTTGAATTAAAGTTCATTAAACTCTGTTTTTAGTTCCTCTGTTGATCTGATTAAAACAAGAACAATAACTTTCTTTATTCATCACAAATATTTTCCTCTTTAATCTCGTCAGAGAGTGAAATCTGAGAGGAGGAGTCTTTCACTAACAATCATCTTCATCTTCTTCATCATCATCAGTAACACAGTCTGTAGTTTGATGTAAGATATATTTCCTTAATCTGCACCTTCCCTGAAACGTCTGAGCTGATCAATCTGATCTACAAATGAAGACTAATCACAACCCGGATCATTAACGAACTGATCAACCAAGTCTCAAACGTTTTGACACTTTGCAATAATCAATAAACTAAAAACATGGAGCCGACAGTAGAAACACGTCTGATCTGAGAACAGTGAACAAATAAACCACAGCTGCTGCTGATGACTGAGCTCTGCCTCCAGACAGAGTGAGCAGGTGTGACAGAGTGTGACAGAGTGAGCAGGTGTGACAGGGTGAGACACAGTGTGACAGAGTGTGACAGAGTGTGACAGAATAAACAGGTGTTCTTACGCCACGTCTTCGTAGAAGCTCTCCAGCTCGTCCCTTTGCTCGGCCAGAGACGAGTCCAGGTCCAGGTAGTTTCCATTAGGAGACAACTGAAGGGTGCACTCCTCCAACTGAGAGACAGACAGACAGGTGAGACAGGTGAGACAGGTGAGAGAGAGAGATGTATGAATGTGAATGAACTCACATGTCTAATAATAAACCTCTTCATGAGGAACAGCTGAAGGTGTTACAGGACTTCTGAGGACCTGCTAAATAAAGATTTAATGATGAGTGGATGACGTTAACCCCCCAGCACTGAAACAATATAACTGTGCATGAGCTCATATCAGCAGATCTATCTACATCAAACTGTTTATAAAGTCATTAAACTAACGAATGAAACAGGTGATGAACAACATTAAGATCCACTTTACAACAAGTGTTGACTGAAGTCAGTGTGTGTTCATGTGTCTGTGACACAGTGATCATGACACATAAACACAAGCAGCACTCACACAACCTGTTCTACACACCTTCGTCTCCACAGTCACACAGATGAATATCCACACACTGCTGGCGCCGAAGATCACACGCTTTCAACAAGGTCCCTTTTAGACTTTTTAAGACTTTTTAAAACCTTCATGAGTGAAATTTAAAACTGGTTTCACGTCCAAACTGGTAAAAAAGTAGAAAGGATATAAAAGAAAATCTTAGTCCGAGAATTACCTGCAAACTAAATAAATGAATTTATTCACATTCACAAAATAACGCCACAACAACTCAACTATCTGATGCCCATCAATTACTGTGAGCGAGAGAGGAAATACAACTTATGAAACGCAACTACAGCGAACCAAAACCAAACATTAAGAAGCATTAACTAACCTGACCATGACCTGAACATAAAACCTTTACGTTTTTAAGACTTTTCAAGGAATAAAATTCAGATTTTTAAATGTGAGACTATTTTAGACTTTTTAAGACTCTGAGGAAACCCTGAGCTGAAGAGACACAACTGAGTCTGTTCACATGGAGTCAGACTGCCTCATTACCAGCAGCTGAATCAGCTGTGATCAGCTGTGATCACTTCCTGTCTGCAGTGTATCATCATGTTTTACTGTGAAACTGAGGAAACTTAGAAACAGGATGATTCTCTATCAAGTTCTGCAGATTCTCTGGAGCTTTATTCTGGAGGGAAAGCAGAGATGATGACATCATCAGGAAGTGATGTCACACTGAAACACATCAACATGTAAAAACTAGTATCTGTTTTGCATCACTGATGAAACATGTTGTCTCATTTGTCTTTTTCATCATGAGAGACGCTCTGAGGGACAGACACTCTGAGACACAGACGCTCTGAGACACAGACGCTCTGAGGGACAGACGCTCTGAGGGACAGACGCTCTGAGGGACAGACGCTCTGAGACACAGACGCTCTGAGACACAGACGCTCTGAGGGACAGACGCTCTGAGGGACAGACACTCTGAGACACAGACGCTCTGAGGGACAGACGCTCTGAGACACAGACGCTCTGAGACACAGACGCTCTGAGGGACAGATGCTCTGAAACACAGACGCTCTGAGACACAGACACAGACGCTCTGAGACACAGACGCTCTGAGACACAGACACAGACGCTCTGAGACACAGACGCTCTGAGACACAGACGCTCTGAGACACAGACGCTCTGAGGGACAGACACTCTGAGGGACAGACGCTCTGAGACACAGACGCTCTGAGACACAGACGCTCTGAGACACAGACGCTCTGAGGGACAGACGCTCTGAGGGACAGACGCTCTGAGGGACAGACACTCTGAGGGACAGACGCTCTGAGACACAGACGCTCTGAGACACAGACGCTCTGAGGGACAGACACAGACGCTCTGAGACACAGATGCTCTGAGGGACAGACGCTCTGAGACACAGATGCTCTGCGGGACAGACGCTCTGAGGGACAGACACAGACGCTCTGAGGGACAGACGCTCTGAGGGATAGACGCTCTGAGACACAGACGCTCTGAGGGACAGACGCTCTGAGACACAGACGCTCTGAGGGACAGACACAGACGCTCTGAGGGACAGACGCTCTGAGGGACAGACACAGACGCTCTGAGACACAGATGCTCTGAGGGACAGACGCTCTGAGACACAGATGCTCTGCGGGACAGACGCTCTGAGGGACAGACACAGACGCTCTGAGGGACAGACGCTCTGAGGGACAGACGCTCTGAGGGACAGACGCTCTGAGACACAGACGCTCTGAGGGACAGACGCTCTGAGACACAGACGCTCTGAGACACAGACGCTCTGAGGGACAGACACAGACGCTCTGAGGGACAGACGCTCTGAGACACAGACGCTCTGAGGGACAGACGCTCTGAGACACAGACGCTCTGAGACACAGACGCTCTGAGGGACAGACGCTCTGAGGGACAGACACTCTGAGGGACAGACGCTCTGAGGGACAGACACAGACGCTCTGAGACACAGACGCTCTGAGACACAGACGCTCTGAGGGACAGACTCTCTGAGGGACAGACGCTCTGAGACACAGACGCTCTGAGACACAGACGCTCTGAGACACAGACGCTCTGAGACACAGACTCTCTGAGGGACAGACTCTCTGAGGGACAGACACTCTGAGGGTCTGTCCCTCAGAGCGTCTGTGTCTGTCTCTGCTGGTTTATTTATTAACATGAGTCCATGTCTCCACATTATTTCATCAGTGCAGCATGTTGTGGGATCTGTGCAACAGAGCGAACTGTGAGATAAACTGTGAGTCTATTTATATCTGAGGCAGCAGCGAGGACTGTGACTCATGTTCAGGTATGAAGCTGCAAACCAGAAGGAAAACAATCCGGTCTGACGGTGACGGGCAGCCGCTCTGAACCTGCACGGTCACATTCTTTAGACAGAGTGTGTGTGTGTGTGTGTGTGTGTGTGTGTGTGTGTGTGTGTGTGTGTGTGGAGCCTGAGGTGGCACAGGACCAACACATGACATCACCTCCATGTTTTGAACGAACGAGCCACGGTTGTTCTTGACCTTGAGTTTTTATTGGCTGATGTCAGTCAGAGCGACGTCATCAAACTGATTTCATCTTTTAAAGGATGAATTCACCTCCTTCGTCATGTCATACTCATTCTATGTATTTATATTGTTTATATTTAGACTTTTCTATAATATTTCTTCACATTTTTATGGAAAATATTTTATTTAAATGTTTCTCTGTATATTTCATCTCTCTGCTGCAGAACTCACTGGTTTCATCTTTGTTTATATTTCTTTTCTACTTTGTTTATTGTTATGAACCAAAACAAATTCCTCTCACTTTAAAACCTTCTTGGCAATAAACAGGCAGATTATCACGGGCTCCTGTCTGCGGACTGAAGGTGGAACAGTTTAAACTCTTCTTAAAACATCAGGAAATACTGGATGTTGTAGTTCAATCTATAATTATGTCTCATATTTTATATGTTGATCAAATGTTTTGTCATCATTTGTGAACTTTAGCAAAGAGATAAATGTGGAGGCTCCCTCTGAGACAGTACGAGTAAAGTAAAAGTACCTCAAAACTATAGAAGAGTGAGTAGAAGTTCTCTGATGATTCATGTTCAGCTGTTTCTGTGAAGCTGGATGTGACATGAGAGCGTCTCTTTACTTCTGATCAACTGGAACCAGTTTCCTGGAGCTACGACGTCACTGAGGATCAAACACAGGAGCGTCATTGTTTCTGCTCATACAGACCGGTCACGGTCTGTCCCCATGACAACAGCTGAGCACAGGGATCCAGACAGTCCACGACATGGAGGACAACAGCTCCTGTCCAACAGGCTAACAGTTTCCCTCCGCTTCCAGTCTCTGTGCTAAGCTAGGCTAAAAACATCTCTGGACTGGACACACACACATGAAACCAACATCCATCTGAATATTCATCATTACTTCATCACATCAGGATCCTGTTTAAAGCCTGAAACAGCCTGACGGTCAGACTGTTCCTGCAGCAACAGCCTGACGGTCAGACTGTTCCTGCAGCAGCAGTCTGCTCACTTCTTATCAACACGCTGCTGTTAGTATTGCATCCGTCCATCCATCCATCAGCTTATCTCCTGTTTACAGGTCCCACCCTTTTCCTCCACAATCACTCTGCTCGGCCCAAACCCTCAGTGAGGGAGGAGGAGGAGGAGGAGGAGGAGGAGGAGGAGGAGGAGGAGGAGTGAAACTAGAGCAGAGAACCAGGAACTGTGCAGAAGTCTGAGGACTCACGTCTCAACACTGATCATATCACATCCCTGCATCTAACAGGGGGGTGGGCGTGGCCTGCGGGTCGAGCCCCGGGGCATGATGGGAACAATTAGGGGGTCAGTGGAGGAATGTAATCTAGTGGGACCGCTGCTCTCTGGTCTTTATCTGATCCTGCAGATTCCAACAGGCTCCGAACGCCTCGCGGCCGGTTGGAGTCTCCTGTGTGTGGCTCAGCTGTGGAGGGAAATCTCTGCTTTGATCTGAAGCATCTGTTCAAACACATCTGGATAAAACTCTGAATAAAGTCGTGTTGCCGCGGGGATAACGAGGCCATGACAGGTCGGGAGCGTGTTCCAACACAGACTGCTGAGTAACGACCTTCCTTTAATGAAGACGCTGCTGTGAGTGTGTGTGTGTGGTGTGTGTGTGTGTGTGTGTGTGAGAGAGAGAGTGTGTATGTGTGTGTGTGAGTGTGTGTGTGGGTGTGGGTGTGGGTGTGTGTGTGGTGTGTGTGTGTGTGTGTGTGTGTGTGAGAGAGAGTGTGTGTGGTGTGTGTGTGTGTTGTGTGTGTGTGTGTGTGTGTGTGAGAGTGTGTGTGGGTGTGTGTGTGTGTGTGTGTGTGTGGGTGTGTGGTGTGTGTGTGTGTGTGTGTGAGTGTGTGTGTGTGTGTGTTGTGTGTGTGTGAGAGTGTGTGTGGTGTGTGTGTGTGTGTGTGGGTGTGTGTGAGAGTGTGTGTGGGTGTGTGTGTGTGTGTGTGTGTGTGTGTGTGTGTGTGTGTGTGTGAGAGTGTGTGTGGGTGTGGGTGTGGGTGTGTGTGTGTGTGTTGTGTGTGTGTGTGTGTGTGTGTGTGTGTGTGTGTGTGTGTGTGTGTGTGTATTTATCTCGGTCCTGAACTTCAGCCTCACAGATAACTGAGGAATGAAGCTAAAACGAAGAATGACTGACTCATGTGTCACTGTGCTGTGACTCTGCTGAGTTAGCCTGTGGAGCCGGAGATGCGTTCACTTCCTGTTTGGGAAACTCAACGCCATGCATGGATACAGCACAAACAGAAGCATCATGGCTGAGTCAACCACAGGAAACTTCATTCTGTGTTTCCACTCTGACTTATTCTGTCCAACATCTTCACTCTCTCACTCCGATCAGCAGCAACTTTAATACTGTAATAATAATAATAACTGTACATTGGGCACAGATCTCAGGTCTGCTTGAGTATTTCCATTGATTCTCCCTCACAGCTGTAAACACAGTGAAGGTTTCACTGCACCACACGATCAGTTAATAACATGTGATCAGTTCTTAAACTAAACCAGCTGCTGACTTCAAATATATTTCTGCTCAGCATTAAGTCTCAGTGTGTCAGCACCGGACACACTGAGCTTTTCACCTGGGAAAAACCCACCAATCAGAGGACAGATGAAGGTGAACAGAAACAAACACCTGACTCGTTTCCTTATGAACAGAGAAGCAGAACCTGCAGGCTGAGTCTGAGCACAGGGATGAAACTACACAACACTCCACCTGCTGCACCTCCTCATGCTGCTCACACACTCATCCATCAGTAATGATAACATGTATAATAATACACCAATGAGAGGGGCTGCTCTGCTGCACAGTACTCTGAATACTTTCACTACACGCTGCTGTCAGGGCCTGTCCTGACCTGGAGTTCAGGAAGTCAAACATCTGGATCCCTCCTCCACCTCTGGCTCTACAGTCCAGATCTGAGAGTGAGGTCAGACCTTAAAGACAGGACCCAGAACTTCAGTTTGGTGGATCCATCACATGAAAATGAGAATAAGCGTCCGACTGGTTCAGGGCTGACCCAACTGTCTGAGCACAGTTTTGTCCAGTTGCAGTATTTTTCCTGACGCATGTTAGCGGCTTTGAGCTAAATGCTAACATCAGAATATTCAGCATGTTTACCATCTGCTGAGTTTAGCATGTTAGCATGCTAACATCTACCATTTATTTTAAGTGTGGATGATATCTGATGGTTCCAGGTCTCAGGTTTTAGCAGATTTAATATTAGCAGGTTCTGGATAAAACACTTTGTGCTACAAACCAAAGTTACACCATCAGCAGATTACTGAACTTTAACATCCACAGAGTCATGCTGCTCAACAGCAGGTCAGTGAACGCAGCACTGACCTGAGGCTTGGTTCAGTGAGGACATTTAAAACATTTAAATAGAGCGAACCACTGTGGTACAGGAGGATCACACACCAGCAGCTGATCCACAACTCTGCTGCCTCCGTCCAGGACCGTCCACACCTCTCAGGTGGTCAGGGACAGGTCCGCCCACTGTCCCCAGAGTCCACACTAATGATGGACAGGCCTTCAGACCTGCTCCAACTCAGACTCAAAACTTTTCTATTTGCCACATTTCAGTTAAAGTTGGTATCTTTCACTGTGATCAAACACTGTTTAAATCTTCTGCTTCACTTCATGTTTAGCTCTTCAGACCTCGATCAGCTGTTTGTGTCTTAATGTCTTTGTCTTTTGAATTGTCTTGTTATAGAAAAAAGACTTTGAATAAGCAGGTTCCAAACTCCATTTAAAGAATTAGCGATTTAATGTGAAAATAATGTAAATCGAGTCTCCAGGTAAATCCGGCACCAAGCAGCTTGAACAGTTAACACCTGTATCGATTACAGCATCGATTACTGTATTAAACATGACTTTAACTGAATGTACTGGATGTTTCTCATGTTCATGTGTGACAATTAACTTCTTCAGCACTTCTAACCTCTCTCTACCTGGCCAGGTAAACAGGGATTCATTAAATCAGGTGAATTTCAAACGCAGTTTGGTGTTTTACCTTCAGCTTGAAGGAAAGTTTCAACAACAACTTTTAACCATTTGTAACTTTCGCGGTTATTTTTTGGTCAGTAACAGTTCGTCTCTAGACTCTTTACTGTAGTTTACAGTTATTTAAAGTCTTGTTTTCTATCATTTCCCCCGCGAATCGTCCTCCAGCTCAGAGTGTTGTGTCTCAGCTCAGCGGTACTTTAACAGTCTGGAGGTCCAACCGGCTCAAAGTTAAAACATTAACCGACATGGCTGCTCATCGTCCCGCAGGTGTTCCCACCGGTGACCCACCTTCAGCGGCGCCTCCAGCAGCTTGTGTATCCCGGCGATCTGCTCGCTGAGCGGCAGGTTCTCCTCCACGTTCAGCGTCGGAGGTCTCCGAGGTTCGGGGAAGTTTGTGCAGATAAACGGATCCGAGTCCTCCAGGTACTGGAGCCGGCAGGTGATGGAAGCCATGGCCGTGTGACCGCAAAGCAACTGCGGCTAAAAGTGTGTGTGTGTCTCGGTGTAGGTCCGCGCTCCACGGAGAGAGGCTTTAACTGAGCAGTCACGGCTCCTGGCTGTTCCGCCACCGGACCGGTGAAGCTGCTGTGGATGTAAACAAGCACATCCGGTTCCACCTTTCAAAATAAATACAAATACTATATTTACCCTAAAAATCAAATCAGTTCAATACATTTGAGTTATTCGGGTGTTATCCAGATAAATGAACGTGGTAGAATCATTAATGGACATTCTGACTGAATATTCAAGCCAGCACTAAATGTCATACCTTTATTTTGAAGGCTACATCACAGAACATCCGGTTTGATGGACGATGACTTGATGGTGGACGGTCCAGTAGTGACATCATGTGAGTCCAGCATGGAAACAAAGCGAACAGCAGCATGACGTCATGACCAGGAGCCAGGAAACACTGAGGAGTGAAGCTGTTCTGAGTGCAGCTAATAATAACACACGAAGAAGAAGTGTAACGCTACTGAGAGCTGCAGGAGTCCTGGTGAACAGGTGGTGGAGGAGCAGCGCCCCCTGGTGGCGGAACCACCGCAGTACAGCGGCGGGAACTTTGGATCCAGATAATAAGATGGATCTGATGGAGGGAAATGTTTGTCCTTGGAGGTGAACGCCATTATAGGTTTATTATAGGTTATTGGCGCAAGATGCTCATACAGTGAAAGGAAATAAAAATGTTTAGTCAGTGTTTATAGAGACAGAGGGCGGGCCAATCAGTGCCGTGATGTCGGTAGAGCTTGGTGTTCATTGGTCAGCGCGCTGAGTCACTCAAACTAGAGCAGTAGCCGCAGTTTGAGCGGGAAAAGGTGCTACTCAGGTAAAATGGCGTCTCTACAGAGCAATACAACAAAAACACAACAATTCAGTCTTCACCTCAAAGTAAGAGAAATAGTTCTGTGCAGCTCGTTAAACCAGCCTGATCAATGGATGTCGACAGGTGTAGCACAAAACAAGTCTTCCTCTCTTCATCCGTGTATCTCACGCATCTTTAAAAAAAATTACAAATAATTGGGCAAACAAATGTAGGCATGGGTCTGTAGTGGTTATTAGGCTGGTCACTAATGAACAGTTCATACCACATTTAAACAAGTAATAGTAATGTGTGATGTCACTAGCTCACCTGGTCTCATCCTCAGTAACATCAGGAGATGAAGAGGAACCTGCCTCCACTCTCTGTGGCTGTTTCTCAAACTAAGGGCCATGTGTTTCATGATGTTAAGCTTTGCTAAGTATTTGATTTATTTGATAGATATAATGTCATATGACATTGTAGGTATAATGCTTATTAATTTATGCTATTGATTAATTCATGTTATACAATGTAATTATGCTCCTCGCTGACTGCCTTCAATCTAAACAACTGCTGATATGAACTTAAACCGTTGTGTTCACCTTTCTCTTGAAAGAAATCCGTTAGGAGTTGTTTTCCCTTAGCTTGCTTTTTTCTCTCTCCTTTCTTTCTTTTCTTTTTTGTGACCCCGATTTCCCTTTCTTGCAGAAAGACATGACTGTCGTGGTGCTAACGAGCGCTTCAGCCTCATCAGCAGACACTCAACTCGTTACTGTTTTGGGGAATCCTCTGCAGGGATGGACTAAACCATTTTGCGCCTCCTGTAAGGGGTGACAGCGAGTGACACTATGTTTTATATACAAAGTTCAGTCACTCAAACGTTTTATTCAGCCAATTTAAAGTTACTTATGACACTAATTACTTGGAATTAAAAACATGGCAACAAAGAACAACTTTTCATCCCAGGCTTTTCGAGGGCACTCCACCCTCAGGGCTCCTGGGTACTGAGTCCAACTTTTCCTCCCGACTCTGTGTCTGTGGTTGGTGTGTGTCTGTGGTTGGTGTGTGTCTGTGGTTGGTGTGTGTCTGTGGTTGGTGTGTGTCTGTGGTTGGTGTGTGTCTGTGGTTGGTGTGTCTGTGGTTGGTGTGTGTCTGTGGTTGGTGTGTCTGTGGTTGGTGTGTGTCTGTGGTTGGTGTGTCTGTGGTTGGTGTGTGTCTGTGGTTGGTGTGTGTCTTTGGTTGGTGTGTCTGTGGTTGGTGTGTGTCTGTGGTTGGTGTGTGTCTTTGGTTGGTGTGTCTGTGGTTGGTGTGTGTCTGTGGTTGGTGTGTGTCTGTGGTTGGTGTGTCTGTGGTTGGTGTGTCTGTGGTTGGTGTGTCTGTGGTTGGTGTGTGTCTGTGGTTGGTGTGTGTCTGTGGTTGGTGTGTGTCTGTGGTTGGTGTGTCTGTGGTTGGTGTGTGTCTGTGGTTGGTGTGTGTCTGTGGTTGGTGTGTGTCAATCATGGAGCCAGTCATTCAAACATCTAGTGACAGAGCAGAACCTGAACAGAACCTGAGGGTCTCATCACTTCCTTTTTCAGCCCAAAACTCAGGAAATATCCGCAGATCAGCTGAGAGTCACACGTCTTTTTCCTCCTTCAAATAGTCGCTGTAACATCTGTCTGCACTCTGTGTTCAGTCCAGCAGGTGGAGCTCTTCCTCTACATCTGGACTCTGGAGTTGCAGTGAGATTGCATAAGAGGAGTGATGAAACAAGCTGAAACACACACACACACACACACACACACACACACACACACACACACACACACACACACACACACACACACACACACACACACACACAGACTTTGGCCAAACTGATAATAAAGACCAGTTTATTGGTTGTTTCCTGTCAGTCAGTCATGGTGACAGTGAGCAGTGACACATCAGACACCAACCACCAGGTTTAAACAATATCCTGTTCCCAACAGCCAATCAGTTACCATGACAACTACATCAGTAAACTAAATCAATCTTATGTTAAAGAAGAAATTCAAACATTCAAATAATAACAGAAAACCTTTCAGCTGTTATTTTTAATCAGCTGTATATAAAGGTAAGGACAGAACACCTTTATATCCATGTTACCTGAAGCGAAGACGAACCTGTGATTTAAACAGTCGGATCAGAGGACTGGACTTCCTGTCTGTGACTTCCTGTGAGCCGGTTCTGGGGCTGTGTTCTGTTGGACCTGCAGCCTCTTCATCCAGCTGATCTGAGGACACTCCTCAGAAACCTGTTCAGTCACATAACTTCCATCTGACCTCTGACCTCTGAGGTGAGAACTGGACCTGACCGGGGTTTTGGCTCTGCAGGGCTGAATGGGCCCAACGGTGACGGGATGATTCATGACGTTTCCGTCATGCTGCCGAGAGCCACGGTTACCACGGTTACTGGCTCTGACTCCATCCCAGAGTTTCAACAACGTGAACGTTTGCAGCTGTTTCTGTTTGGCCGTCCTCGCTCTGCTGCTCCGTCTGAAGTTTTTTAACTTCTCTGAGCTCCACCCAGCTGGACTGTAACACAGTCTCACTGGGACTGGACCAGTACCATCAGCAGAACCGCAGCCTTCTGTACTGGTGACCACACACTCCCAGAGGACACGTTCACATCCATCAGGTTAAACTCTGGTCACTGAGCTCTGAGCCTCCTCCACCTGCCGCCTCCACAATGACTCAACTTTTCCAGGTGTGTTACCTGGTTCTCCTCGTTTCCTCCACTCCTTCACTACCTTGACTTGTCTCCTAAAGGACAGGAGGAAAGGGAAGGAGAGAGAAGAGAGCTGAGACAAAGTTACTGTCACTAAAAATAAATACATCTCTGCTTCTCTGTGGTTTATGAGAGTGATAGGTACAGAAGGACAGGAGGTTGTAAGGAAGGAAGGAAAGGAGATAATAAAGGGAAGGAAGAAGTAGTAAAAGGAATGAGAAGGCAGGGAGGAAAGAGGTGAAAGAAGGAAAAGGAGGTAAGGAAGGAAAGGAGAAAAAGTGGTAAGGAAGCTAATGAGCGTGTAAGAAAGGAAAGAAGGAAGTAAGAAAGGCAAAGAAAATGAGAAGGTGATGGAGGAATGGAGGAAACAAGGAAGGTAACGAGCTATAAATGTTCATCAGGTTCAGATTCAGTCAAATCTCTCACCTGGTCGTCATGGCGACCTTTCTTCCTCATGGTGTGGTTTAATGACCCTGGTCTTATCTCAGCTGTTTCACTGATCTGATCCTGGACCAGCTTCTGACCCTGCTGACACCTGGACAGGTGACCACTGACTCCATGATGGTGTGTTCACAGATAGTGTTTGATTTGCTGACATTATATGTTGGACACTGAAGCGTCCTTGAACGCACCACGCGTCCTTGAACGGCTCCTGTCTCCTGGTCAAAGTGACAGAGGACGGCCGGGACAGACGGACACAAGTGAAACACATCAGGGCGGGGCAGACAATCACAGAGGCGGGAAAACTAGATAAAGACAGGAAGTACAACAATCAACAGACAGGAAACAGGAAGAGGTGATTGTGACAAAGAATTTGAAGTTTAATGGACAAAATTAGCAGCTGATGTGATTTAAAATTTTGATTTTTAGCAGCTAAAGTTACTGATATCTGTCACGTTTCATTTAGTCTTTGTTCGTGCCTGAACTACGCAGGTTTCCAGCAGGTAACGCAACCGCCATGTTTAATCTGTGACGGCCACAGTTCAACCTCCAGCTGTTGAAACAGATTAATTGTTGAGATTAACAGAAGAATCTGTGTTTTCATGAACCTCCAGCTTCTCGCTGCTCCGTGCTGAGCCAGCACTTCCAGCCAAATCACCCCGTGAGCGAGCGTGACACATCAACTCCAGCTGTTTCACAACCTCTGTATCAAGAGAAGACCAAAATACACTCAGTGATCAGATAAACTGACAGCAGTGAGCCCAGCGTCCTCTGGAAGGGGGGGGGGGGCGTTATGCAAGCTGCAAGCTGTGTGGGGAGGACAGGACAGGAGTGATGGACGGCCAGCAAAGCCTGGACGGACCCCCAGCCCCACGACCTCCACCCACAGAGGCCCTTAGTGCCGGGGGCGTGGGGGGGCGTGGGGGGGCGTATGGTCCGTGGTTAAAGTGGATTCATGACTGTAATGGACGGTTCAGACAGAGAATCTGTTTCCATGTTCACCTGCAACAAACTGCTCATCAACAGGTGATTTACCTGGACCAATCATATCTACATATTTATATTTGATTTAACCAGGAAGTCACACTGAGATCAAGAGCTCATTTACAGGTGAGACCTGCAGAGGCATTAGATAAATTAATAAAGAAAATGATAAAATGATATAAGAAATATAAATGATTTAAATCTAGATTCAGATGTTTTCATACAAACACGTGTTTCTATCACCAGAGATCAGAGTCTGTATTTAAATACAAACATGACCGAGTATTCACTTCCTCGCCGAGTTAGACGCTCTGGATTCCAACACTGTCGTTACCATGGCGATGCACATGCATGAATTTGGGGGCAGAGCTTCTGGAGGAGCACAGAGGGGAGGGGTGTATTTGTTTTGCTGTTGAGTCCAAATATTAACAGTTTGTTTCTGCAGCATCGCTCACTCTACCTTTACTTATTATTGTAACCATGACGACAGAGGTCCCCTGACTTGAACTAATTATTTGAACCCAAACCACCAGCTCTCCCTACAGTGCAGCAGATAATGTATCATCATCTTTCAACTGTGGACACAAGCACCATCCAAAACTGGATGTTTTTCCCTCTGGGGCCATTCATTTGAAAAATCCCATTCGTCACTTTAAATTTCAAGATGGCCGCCAAGCACAGGAAACATATTTAACCACAGGTTTTTACACATCAAGACAATCCTGTTTAGTCTGTGAAGACGTCAAACTCACAACTCTTACATTTCTTTCTTCATTTGTGCAATTTATAATGTGATGAGGAAAATTCTGCTTAAAACACAATATTTTTACAAACTATTGATTATGAAGAGTCGACAGTCTACTTGTCTTTACATTAGCTCTCTAGGCTAACTCGCTAGCACTAGGCTAGTTTGTGAGCTTTTTTGTGAGTAATACTTTGAATTTTTTTTTTACTAATTTCACCTTCTACATCGTTAATGTTTGATTTGACACCTGGTTTATTCATATGAGAAAATAGTGGAGGAACTTGAAAAATAACATTTGCGTGGTTAACATGTTTTATCAAAAGAGGAATTTGACAGATTTCCCTGAAACATGCAGTTACCTGCTGCATGAACGGACCCACCTTTCACCAGAGCGCTGTGACATCACAGAAGAGATTTAAAGGCACAGACAGAAGATCAGGACTCCGATCAGAACATGTTCCTGTTGTTTACAGACTCTCTCTCTCTCTGCATCAGTTTAACCTCAGTATCAGTGCCCTCATCCTCTACTCACTTCTACAGGAGTGTGACGAGTCATCATACCTGTGTGTGTGTGTGTTTGATTGTATTACTGCTGTTGAACCTTAGAGAGAGAGTCATTTTCCACTGTGACGCTGTGGAGCGTTCACACCTGTGTGTAATCTGATCCGGTCCGACCTGAGCCAAAAACAAAGAGGAACAAAACAACAGCAGAGGGAAAGTGCAGTCGTGCTCAGTCATGATGAGTGTGAACCTGCAGCTGGTCTGAGGCCAGGAATCCTCTGGCTGCAGGTTTAAAACAACACACAGTGGCAGACAGCAGCTTTTATGTCTCCATCATCACACCATTATTGATCAAACACAGACCAGTACAGACACAGGTGGGTGTGCGTCCCCCCGCAGGTCTGCCTGCAGGTTCCTGCAGCCTGCAGGTTTAAAGGTGTGATTATCATCATCACATTTAGTGCTTATAAATCATTAGCGCGTTAATTGAGAGGTTTGTGTAATTATTGTAAACAGACTCCAGGTAACACAGTGTTCCTGCCTGAACACAGAGAACCTGCTGTCAGAGGCATCCATGATGCGTACACACAGAAACCAGGTGTACGCCTTTTCCTGCTCACACACTGGTGTCTGTAAACACAGACTGTCACCTCACTCCTTCCTGTGACTCTAAGAGATCCAATTCACACTGAAAATACAAAATAAGACGAGACACGTAATTTAACATAAAATAAAACCAACTTCATTATCAGTCCCTCCAGGACTAAAAACAGCTGATTTCACAGCAGCTTTCTAAAAAATTATGATGAAAGTTGTAACATTTTAGACGTTTTGAGACGTTTTTTTAAAACATTTT
>NC_079364.1:502500-507500 GCF_021018895.1 Seriola aureovittata
GACGACCAAAATCAAATCAGTTCATCCCTGAGTTTAAATTAAGGTTTGTGTCAAATTTGAAGAAGTTCCATCAAGGTGTTACTGAGATATAATGTCCACGAGAACGAGATGGACGGACAAAACAAAATGGCTGCCGCTCTGACTGTTGCCGGGCGGAGGAATAAAAAGTAAAAGCTGGATCTAACTCCATATATTTACAGTAGGTTCATGTGATGATTATATGGAATACTTGACAATCTTTCAGGGTAATTACAAAAAAACTAATATTAAATAGATCTAAATGTTTTTAAACATCATTTCTTTGTCCTTTCAGAATAAAATCACATTTAACGAATGTTATAACTTGATTACAGTTTTATTTTAAGTTCCAACTTCTGCAGTTTCTTTGTGTCATGTCCAGGTGATTTTACCTGCAGCTCTTCTCGTTTGACCTTCATGTCCTGAGGTCCTTCAGTCCTGTAGTCATGGAGACTCGTCTGTACTGAATGAACACTGTCTAATAACTTCAGTTACAGTCAGAGACACTGAACCATTCACAGTAACAACAGACCCGTGGTCATGAATCATGATGAATGTTGGAGAGAAAACAACTGAAATAAACAGTCAGTGGATGTTTGACTGAACACTCTGTCACTTGGCAGAGAAAAGTGTTTATGCTCATTAAAAAGACACAAATGTAATATATGTCCATATGTTTCATATATGCAGTCAACATAAGTTTTATTTTATATCATATTTGAAACTATTAGAAATTGGAATGAATTTCACATGTTGAATTACAGTATATGTCTAGAATAAAGAAAATATATGTTTATGTATGTATGCTTATATAATAGACATAGGTTACATAAATATATATCCATCCACAGCCTGTCAGTATATGTTATTAGAAACAGTCCAAAAGTCTGAGAACTTTCATGTTCATAATTAATGATAAATGAATACAACAAATTAAACATATATAAACATATAGATCTTTTATATGTATGTTGTTTTAACAAACGTGCACAAATAAATTAAATATATTCGTTATGTTTTCTGGTCGTCTGTCTCACAATATTTCAGTAACATCCTGAGGAAGTTTCTTCAGGTTGGACACAAACATTCAATCGGACTCAAGGATGAACTGATTAGAATTTTGGGGTCAAAGGTCAAAGGTCAAGGTCACTGTGACCTAACAAAACATGTTTTTGGCCATAACTCACAGATTAATCCACTAATTACGACACAGTTGAACTCAAATATATAAAATAAGGATAAAATGAAGCGATGACATTTTATATCCAGATGGTCAAGGGTCAACTTCACTGTGACATCATAATGTTCTGCAGAAAGACCTCAGGTCATTATTTGACACTGTGACTCAGGAGGGAGAGACTGAGACCTTGTTTACTGTAACTTGGCTGGTTGGCGGAAGGATACAACCACCAGGCTGTAATTCTAGTTCCAAGGTGTGTCCGTCCCTGAGGCGACACCTTGGCTCTCGCCACCTGACAGCCTCTAAACCGTCGGACTGTCACCAGAGGCGGCGTCAGGATGAATGAAGTGTGTTCCCAGCAGACAGATTATAAAAGTGACTGGCTCCGGTTTAATGGTGACAAAGGTCAGACGGCGTGGTGTGATGACAACGCGCTGCCTCGTATCGCAGCGTTCCTCTGCCAGCTCCGCAGATAAGACGCAGCAGAGCTGACGATCTGCAGATCTGCTGAGATTAGTCTTATCTTCCAGCCATCAGCTCCTATTTAATTTGTGAGCTGTGCTGATGAAAGGCACGGCTGATTGAGCAACACTGGCCCGGCTTTAAAACTTCTGCCAGACCTGACTGCCAGAAGAGTTTCATAACCAAACCTGACCACAGCCGATACTCAAAACTCTGTGACCCTGAAAACTGCTTCAACAGTCGGACATGAACTCGTCAGGTCTCCTGAGATGAGTCCAAGCATCCACACGTCTCTTCACTTTCTACTGATGATGGCACGTCGTCTCAGACAGGTTCATGTGTGATCATGATCTGAGCTGCAGGAACAGCATCACTGTGCTGTCAGTAATAAACCTGTGACTTTGGCTGCTGTTTCAGTCCCACTCTTCTTCTGCTGATGAACGAAGAGACAAAACTTAGAGGTTATTCATATTATCATGATCTGTGAACTCAAGAGTTTTAGGACACACAAGGTTTTTTTTTGCCTTTAATGGGGTAGGGACAGTGAGAGAGAGATGACATGCAGCAAAGGACCTGGGCTGGAATCGAACCCAGGCTGCTGAGTCAAAGTGGAACGTCCACACTCCTACATTTTAGTTTTAAACCTCATCTCTTTTCCTACGTTTCTTCCTCCGTCCACAGGACTACAGTTTTAGAGTTTTTAACCAGAGGGTTTTAGAAAACTCTTGTGTTGTGTTTTATTTTGAAATCCCTGGGGTTGTGTTTTATTTTGAAAACGCTGGGGTTGTGCTTTATTTTGAAAACCCTGGGGTTGTGTTTTATTTTGAAAACTCTTGTGTTGTGTTTTATTTTAAAAACGCTGTGGTTGTGTTTTATTTTGAAAACTCTGAGGTTGTGTTGTAGTCTGGACAGAAAGTGAGACCTTTGTAATCGATGAGGTCACAGCCACGCTCTCTCCTGATTGGCTGTCATCAGCCTGGACTACCAGTGGTGAATACAACATGATGATGAATGACAGTGTTACTGACCTTGTTGTCTTTGCAGCTGTTGTTCACTTACATTCTCTGTTTTAATGCTACAACTGCAGAGGAGACAATCTACTTCCTGTTTACAGCGGCTCACACATGCTCAGTGCAGGTGATGGTCATGTGATGTGTGTTTTCAGGTGTGTTAGTCTGGACGAAGATCGTTTTCATTTCTAAACTCTGTTTGAAGATGAAATCATGGTGGTGTGGACACAGCTGTACCAGGTGAGCTACCTGTAACCTCTCTCAGGTGTCCACTCATCAGACACAGGGTCAGCTGATCACAGTGCGGCGTCTCACAGAGGACGGGGTTCACTGGAGACAGATGTGGGTTTTGGACAATTCACAGGTGAAAAGTGACAAACACATTCATCTGAGTTTGACCTCTGACCCGAAGCTGTACGCACGTCAGAGTTCTCTCTGATTGGTCGATCAGAGTGCAGAGTTGAACTCAGGACGAGGTCGACGACACAGAGTCGGTCTGTGATATGAGGTGGACCCTGAGGGAAACAGAGTGACCTCACACCTGTGTGGACAGGAAGGAACAGTATGGTCACAGCTGTGAGCCAATCAGAGCGCAGCAGCAGCCTCACCCAGTCTGACTCTTCATCCCTCAACAAGACGACTCCACTTGGACGTCTTCCATCTCTCCATTAATCTGTCTATCTGCTGACTGGCCGGGGTCATCGCCATCTCAGGCAGACGGCCAATCTGATTGGCTTAGCTGGGGCGACCCCCCCCCCCCCCCCAGAGAGACTGTGAAGTGACATTTCCCCTCGATTTTAAGTGAAATCCTGCCGACATGAAGCAGGACAGACGAGTGGAGACACGTGAACGCCACACTTCCAGTGTTGCTCAAAGGTCCCAGGGCAGTCATTTACTCCCCCTCCTCCTCCCCCTCCTCCCCCACAGACAGAGGACCAACAGACCCACTGATCTCTGCTGTACAGAGGTTAGACAGCTGCAACACACACACGCACACACATACACACACACACACACAGACACACACATACACACACACACACACATATACACATACACACACACACACACGCACACATACACACACACACACATACACACATACACACACACACACACACACACACACACACACACACATACACACACACACACACACACACATACACACATACACACATACACACACACACACACAGACACACACATACACACACACACACACACATACACATACACACACACACACACACATACACAGACACAGACACACACACAGACACAGACACACACACACACACACACACACACACACACACACACACACACACATGCACACACGCACACACTCACCATGAACTAGATGACTTCAGATGTTGGGACAGACTTTATATAATCACATCTTCACAGATCTCTTCTTCGTTGGTTAAAGTGTGTTGCTGCCTGTGTGTGACTGGGAGAAGCTTGATGAAGCATCAGACAATAAACAGGGATGTAAACAACGTTCAGTTTGATGAACTGGTCAGAAAAGTCAACAAGACAACATCCATTGCTGACAGCTCGTGTCCCATCCTGAGGTCAGGGTCAGTTTGGACAGACAGAGCAGGGTATCCCACAATCCTTTGCAGCATCAATATGAACAAAAACCTCCTAAATGTGCATCAACTAATTCATAAAGCTGCTCTGACAGTTTGAGTTCAGCCTCGTTCTTCAGCAGTGAATCATCTGACTTCATCAGCTCGCTACCTGCTGCTAACGTTAGCCGCAGCGCTAACCTCCCTCTGCCAGGCCGCAGCCTGAGTTATGGTTCAGTGTAATCCAACACAGCAGCAGAGACTGAAGCAATTACCTCCAATCCCATAATTCATCACTCACTCACTCTCTCTCACACACACACACACACACACACACACACAGTGCAGGGTGGGGACACACTGACAGACGACAACAGATTGAATGTAATTGTTCCTGCTCCCCAGAGGATGGACCCACATCATCCTGTTGACTGTCTGTCTGCTGCAGCGCCACCATCAGGACATCTACAGAGAAAAGACCAGGGGCCAGTTGCACAAAACACCTTAAGTTCTCTACTCACACTTAAGGTTTAATTTCTCCTTAGCTGAGGGAGTAACTTCTATCTCTAAAATATTTCCTCTTCATCACCATAAACTCAGACATGTTACAGAGACAGCTGTGCATCCACTGGGTTCTGTGCTTCAACCACACGTGTGACCTTCAGGGTGGAAAGTGGAAAGAAAGTCCGTTAAATCTTCTCTGATTAAACGTGTTGCTTCTCTGAAAGGAGTAAAACACACTCTGTGAACAACATC
>NC_079364.1:512500-572500 GCF_021018895.1 Seriola aureovittata
GGCTCTTTCCAGGCTGTTTTCAGATTGTTTTCAGGCTCTTTCCAGGCTGTTTTCAGATTGTTTTCCGGCTGTTTTCCGATTGTTTTCAGATTGTTTTCAGATTGTTTTCAGGCTGTTTTCAGATTGTTTTCAGGCTCTTTCCAGGCTGTTTTCAGATTGTTTTCAGGCTCTTTCCAGGCTGTTTTCAGATTGTTTTCAGGCTCTTTCCAGGCTGTTTTCAGACTTGTTTTGCAGCAACACAGTCTCTCTCTGTGTCTCAGGTTCGATCCCAACAGTGATCACTGCCGGGACACGTGACTCTGAAGATTAAATCACAGTCAGAGACAGAACTCCCTCTCTGTCCACCTATTGGACAGTTGAACCGTGATTAGCTAACCCACCTCCCAGAGGGGCCGAAGGAAGGAAGTGGCGCTGCACTCCGTGGTCTCAGCTTATGAACATAATAAATTAGATTTACAGTGAGATTAGGAGAAATCCCACTGAAGGAAAATATTAATGTGACCTTTAAAAAAAACAGAATCTGATTTGATTTGTACTCAAGAAAATGAGCATTGCTGAATATTGGAGTCATGGGGTTAAAATCTTATGTCTCATTTCAACACACACACACACACGCACACACACACACACACACACACACACACACACACACACACACACACACACACACACACACACACACACACACACAGCGTGCTAAGCGATTTATGGTCTGGGTTGTTGTCCAGCTCAGGGAGAGTTTCCAGGTCGTGTTTCCTCCTGTGGAGGACAGATGAGAAACAGCAGAGACTCAGTCCAGCTCCATGTTCCTCACACACACTCACCACACTGCAAACACTCAGCTGGGAGCTGCAGTGGATTAAAGAAGCGCTCCTCTCTATCTTCACTGTGTCATATGTTCATGGATTCTTCCAGCTACTGCAAGAAATCCATAAGACCACATGGATCAAAGACACATGTCTCTCAGGGCGAGGTGTTGGTGGACTCTGTCTCTCCGGTTGGTGGGTGTTGGTGGACTCTGTCTCTCAGGGCGAGGTGTTGGTGGACTTTGTCTCTGCAGTTAGTGGGTGTTGGTGGATTCTGTCTCTCAGGGCGAGGTGTTGGTGGACTCTGTCTCTCAGGGCGAGGTGTTGGTGGACTCTGTCTCTCCGGTCGGCGGGTGTTGGTGGACTCTGTCTCTCCGGTCGGTGGGAGTTGGTGGACTCTGTCTCTCAGGGCGAGGTGTTGGTGGACTTTGTCTCTCCGGTTGGTGGGTGTTGGTGGACTCTGTCTCTCAGGTCGAGGTGTTGGTGGACTCTGTCTCTCCGGTTGGTGGTGTTGGTGGACTCTGTCTCTCAGGGCGAGGTGTTGGTGGACTCTGTCTCTCCGTTGGTGGGTGTTGGTGGACTCTGTCTCTCAGGGCGAGGTGTTGGTGGACTTTGTCTCTGCAGTTAGTGGGTGTTGGTGGACTCTGTCTCTCAGGGCGAGGTGTTGGTGGACTCTGTCTCTCAGGGCGAGGTGTTGGTGGACTCTGTCTCTCCGGTCGGTGGGTGTTGGTGGACTCTGTCTCTCCGGTCGGTGGGAGTTGGTGGACTCTGTCTCTCAGGGCGAGGTGTTGGTGGACTTTGTCTCTCCGGTTGGTGGGTGTTGGTGGACTCTGTCTCTCAGGTCGAGGTGTTGGTGGACTCTGTCTCTCCGGTTGGTGGGTGTTGGTGGACTCTGTCTCTCAGGGCGAGGTGTTGGTGGACTCTGTCTCTCCGGTTGGTGGGTGTTGGTGGACTCTATCTCTCAGGGCGAGGTGTTGGTGGACTTTGTCTCTGCAGTTAGTGGGTGTTGGTGGATTCTGTCTCTCAGGTCGAGGTGTTGGTGGATTCTGTCTCTCAGGGCGAGGTGTTGGTGGACTCTGTCTCTGCGGTCGGTGGGAGTTGGTGGACTCTGTCTCTCAGGTCGGTGGGAGTTGGTGGACTCTGTCTCTCAGGGCGAGGTGTTGGTGGACTTTGTCTCTCCGGTTGGTGGGTGTTGGTGGACTCTGTCTCTCAGGTCGAGGTGTTGGTGGACTCTGTCTCTCCGGTTGGTGGGTGTTGGTGGACTCTGTCTCTCAGGGCGAGGTGTTGGTGGATTCTGTCTCTCAGGTCGAGGTGTTGGTGGATTCTGTCTCGCCGGCTGGCGGGTGTTGGTGGACTCTGTCTCTCCGGCCGGCGGGTGTTGGTGGACTCTGTCTCTCCGGCCGGCGGGTGTTGGTGGACTCTGTCTCTCCGGCCGGCGGGTGTTGGTGGACTCTGTCTCTCCAGCCGGCGGGTGTTGGTGGACTCTGTCTCTCCAGCCGGCGGGTGTTGGTGGACTCTGTCTCTCCGGTCGGCGGGTGTTGGTGGACTCTGTCTCTCCGGTCGGCGGGTGTTGGTGGACTCTGTCTCTCAGGGCGCGGTGTTGGTGGACTCTCTCTCTCAGGGCGAGGTGTTGGTGGACTCTGTCTCTCCGGTCGGTGGGTGTTGGTGGACTCTGTCTCTCCGGTCGGCGGGTGTTGGTGGACTCTGTCTCTCAGGGCGCGGTGTTGGTGGACTCTGTCTCGCCGGCCGGCAGGTGTTGGTGGACTCTGTCTCTCTGTTTGGTGGGTGTTGGTGGACTCTGTCTCTCCGGTTGGTGGGTGTTGGTGGACTCTCTCTCTCAGGGCGAGGTGTTGGTGGACTCTGTCTCGCCGGTCAGTGGGTGTTGGTGGACTCTGTCTCTCAGGGCGCGGTGTTGGTGGACTCTGTCTCTCTGGTTGGTGGGTGTTGGTGGACTCTGTCTCTCAGGGCGAGGTGTTGGTGGACTCTGTCTCTCCGGTCGGTGGGTGTTGGTGGACTCTGTCTCTCAGGGCGCGGTGTTGGTGGACTCTGTCTCTCTGGTTGGTGGGTGTTGGTGGACTCTGTCTCTCCGGTCGGTGGGTGTTGGTGGACTCTGTCTCTCCGGTCGGCAGGTGTTGGTGGACTCTGTCTCTCTGTTTGGTGGGTGTTGGTGGACTCTTTCTCTCAGGGCGAGGTGTTGGTGGACTCTGTCTCGCCGGTCAGTGGGTGTTGGTGGACTCAGTCTATCCGGTCGGCGGGTGTTGGTGGACTCTGTCTCTCAGGGCGCGGTGTTGGTGGACTCTGTCTCGCCGGCCGGCGGGTGTTGGTGGACTCTGTCTCTCTGGTTGGTGGGTGTTGGTGGACTCTCTCTCTCAGGGCGAGGTGTTGGTGGACTCTGTCTCTCTGGTTGGTGGGTGTTGGTGGACTCTGTCTCTCTGGTTGGTGGGTGTTGGTGGACTCTGTCTCTCCGGTCGGCGGGTGTTGGTGGACTCTGTCTCTCCGGTTGGTGGGTGTTGGTGGACTCTGTCTCTCAGGGCGAGGTGTTGGTGGACTCTGTCTCTCAGGGCGAGGTGTTGGTGGACTCTGTCTCTCAGGGCGAGGTGTTGGTGGACTCTGTCTCTCAGGGCGAGGTGTTGGTGGACTCTGTCTCTCCGGTCGATGGGTGTTGGTGGACTCTGTCTCTCAGGACAAGGTGTTGGTGGACTCTGTCTCGCCAGTCGTCGGTGTTGGTGGACTCTGTCTCGCCAGTCGTCGGTGTTGGTGGACTCTGTCTATCCAGTCGGTGGGTGTTGGTGGACTCTGTCTCTCAGGACAAGGTGTTGGTGGACTCTGTCTCTCAGGACAAGGTGTTGGTGGACTCTGTCTCGCCAGTCGTCGGTGTTGGTGGACTCTGTCTATCCAGTCGGTGGGTGTTGGCGGGCTCTTTCTCTCAAGGGGAGGTATTGGTGGACTCTGTCTCTCAATGGGAGGTGTTGGTGGACTCTGTCTCTCAAGGGGAGGTATTGGTGGGCTCCGTCTCTCAGGTCAGAGGTGAGGACATGAAGTCCACATATATCCAGTCTCTCTCCTCACGATAGAACATTCCCATCACTTGAGCTCAGATCAACGGCGAGCGCTCGTCTTGTTTATGAGTTGTGAAACCTGGAATAAATCAGCGGCGTGGAGAGCAGCGCTGCCAAGCTCCCAGTGACATCATCACCCTCCGCCATGAATCAGAAACACAGGAGGCGTTCCCGCTCCGCGCCGAGCCTCTAACTCATCCTGACAGGCGAAGCCCCAACCTGTCAATCACACTGACCCTGATTGTTCACAGACATCTGGAGGAGTGACAGCTCTCTCTCTCTCTCTCTCTCTCTCTCTTTCGCTCTCGCTCTGATCTGTGATCAATCGTCCGTAGAAACAGCTTCACCTTCACCCCCCCCCCCCCCCCCCCCCACACACACACACACACACTAACACTCTCCTCACCCTCCAGAGGTTATTGTGCTCGACCCACAGAGAGGCTGGCTGCAGCTGTCCATCCATCACACACAGACTCTGGAATCTGATGTGTGATTCCTGTAGTTCTGCTTTACGTTATGTTTAACACAGTTAACCACCTAAAAGAGTTTAGATGGTAAAAACAAGCTGTTATTCATATGATGTAGAACACACACACACACACACACACACACACACACACACACACACGCACACACACACACACACACACACACACACACACACACACACACACACACACACACACACACACACACACACACACACACGCACACACACACACACACACACACACACACACACACACACACACTCTCATCATCATCATCATCTAACCTAAAGTGTGATCAGTGTTTTTATTCAGGCATCAACCTCTGAGGCTGAAAGCTGCAGTTCCTCTAACGACCACTAGAGTCTGGCTCCAACAGTGAGTCAGTCCCCATAGACTCCCATGTTAAACTGTCCAACTTTACAGCAGAAATAAACATGTTTACAGCCTGGTACAAAGACTGTTTTGGTCTCTAGAGCTGATTTCCTCCTTCATGACACCTGTTTATATAACTCACCTGTTTATATAACTCACCTGTTTACATTTTATTAAGGCCTACAGTTATGGAGGATTGAGGGCGTGGCCTCTTTGAGTGACAGGTATGCTTGTTACAAACCGTCTCCACACAGGCCCCTCCTCTTTGACCATATTTGTATTAGCAGGGAGTTAGGGGCACTCACCGTGCTCCATCAGCTTCTCTCTGAACCAGGTTCATTTAAAGCTCCATATTTTCTGTGTAGTTTTACATCTACTCTCTGACGGCTGGTTTTAAGGCTCAGTTTCTGAATACAGGCTGTGTGCATTTCTCTGTGGACTGAGGCTTTGATACTTTCACAGTATTAATATAGAAGCTAGAGCTGATCTATAATCACACTACACATGGACACACACCTTTACACTGGAGGAGCTTTAAGACTTGAACACATGAGGGGGATTTGAGACATCACAACTCGTCTGGAGCCAATCACAGGCCAGTAACATCTGGTGTCCAGCAGATAAACTTATTTACATGTTCATACACCCTGATTTCTTTATGAAGGAGAAGATATGATGATCAGAGGTGGAAAAAGTACAAAAATATTGTATTCAAGTAAAAGTACCAATACTTTGATGAAATATTACTCAAGTAGAAGTAAAAGTACTCATCTGAAAATGTACTCAAGTAAAAGTAAAAAGTAGTTAATTTGAAATGTACTTTAAGTAAAAGTTACTTAGTTACTTTCTTTGTGTGGGGTGTGAGGGGAGTAAAAATAGGACAAGGGGTCAGAAATCCAAAACTATTGTGTTTTTAATTAAAGAACAAGTGTAACAAATGTAAGTGCAAAAACAACAACTTCACAACAACTGAACTTCTTGTTCAGTTTAAGTAGCAACTTAAAGTTAGTTGTTTTGTAAAGTTAGTCACTGTTGGTTCTGGCCATTGGTTTACTGTCAATGGTTCTGGCGCGTATTTTTCCCCTGTAGGTTGAATTGTTATTTTTACTCAGTAACGGATAGGATTTATAAAGTAACTAAGTACAATACTTGAGTAAAAACGTACTCAAGTAAAATACAAAATACCGATTTTAAATTGTACTTAAAAAATACAAAATACACAAAAAAAGTATTCGATACAGTAACGTGAGTAAATGTATTTCGTTACTTTCCACCTCTGATGATGATTAAAGAACTTTTAATCAGGTGATTGAATGTTCTATTTTTTTGTCGTGAGTCGTTTCAGATGCTTTATGGTCTCAGATCAACATGAGTGTGATCACACACTGAGGAGCAATAACAGTGTTTATGATCCAGGTTCTAACTGACTGTCATATTGAACATGTCCTCTGCTCCTCTGCTCCTGGCTGTGTTTCCTCTGACATTTCATTCAGAGGACGTTTGATTGATGAGCCTCAGTCGGTCAGCTGATCCACTCAGTCACTACAGCTCACATGTTTAATCGGTTTATAATTAAGTCGTTAATAAAGTTCATCGCTCTGAAGGAGGCAGCGCCCGCAGCGATCTGGACTCCTCAGACCTGGGTCAGCCACACGTGATGGTTACCGTGACGATGCGAGTCCAGGGGGGTGGAGGGGAGGAAGCAGGAAAAGTGCAGCCAAGATGGAGAGGATACACTTCAAAAGTTCAAAGGTCACCGTCCCTGGAGCTGGGAGCGGGGCCAAGTGTTCATACTGATTACTGAGTCAGAGTAATGATACTCACACTGAAGCCTTCAGTGCTGACATCACTGATGACATCATCAAGGAGAAAAATACATATTTCCCTTCACCCGCCTCACCCCTCCCAGTGCAGGTGGTTGCTGGTTCAATGCCTGCTCCGCCTCTGAACACAGAGCTCAAACAGTTGGACACCTGCCCCCCCGAAGAAGAAGAGGGGGGGGGGGGGGGTAGTTGATGCCTTTCTCTGGATGCATCGTCTCCCAGGAGGTCGGTTTCTGACGGAGAGGAGGAAGCTGATTGGCTCCATCTGGATCAGATCTGCACGCTGCACGAAACCTCTCTGCTGGTTCAGTCAGCTGATGGATAGATAGATAGATGGATGGATGGATGGACAGATGGACAGATAGATAGATAGATAGATAGATAGATAGATAGATAGATAGATAAATAATTTCACACTCATCTGGACTTCCCTGGAATCAAACCTGTGACTTCTCAAACCAGTTTCAGTTGCAGGATGAAAACTCAGCAGCTTTTGCTGACTCAGAACTCTGAAACCAACACTGATAAATGATGAGCAATGAGACACACACACACACACACACACACACACACACACACAGTAAAACCCTGGATCACATTCAATGATGACATTTAAAACTTTTTTTTTGAATGAACGGTTCCTAAAATATCTGTTACCTTGGTTACAGCCACTGAAACTTTTTCTGTGGGAGAGACTGTGGTTCTGATTTTAGAAAATCCAGTTATCTGTAACGATCTGTGACAGGATGGAAACTCTGACTGTGTTTGTTTGTTTGTTCGTGTGTTTGTTTGTTTGTTTGTTTGTTTGTTTGTTTGTTTGTGTGTTTATGTGTTTGTTTTTTGTGTGTTTGTGTGTTTGTTTGTGTTGTGATGAAGATGTTTTCTTCATTTCCTTGTTTTTTCTCTTTGTGCTTCCTTCAGCTGCAAAGAAAACACACTGTGTCCTTACAAGTACAGAAATATTCATATGTGTGTGTGTGTGTGTGTGTGTGTGTAGTGAAAGATATTCAGTGGCTCTTTGAGATGCAGAAGAAGAAAAAAGGAAACAACTGGAGAACATGTTTTCCAGATGTGTGTGTGTGTGTGTGTGTGTGTTTGTGTGTGAAGCTCGCTGCCAGATTCTCGGAGGAGGTGATTTTAAACAAACGTATCTTGGCGAGGACGACGAGCCATCGCTCATTTTTATGTTTGAAGTTTCAAATGTTTTCATGTCTCCCCATCTGGAGAGGAAGAGAGAGCAAAGCATCGTGGGAAGAGAGAGAGAGCTGCCACTGACACTCTACATTACTGTCGACAAGACCAACAGTCTCAAGTCAGGACCAACAGTCTCAAGTCAGGACCAACGCTCTTAAGTCAGGACCAACGGTCTTATGTCAGGACCAACAGTCTTAAGTCAGGACCAACGGTCTTATGTCAGGACCAACAGTCAGGCCCAACAGTCAGGCCCAACAGTCAGGCCCAACAGTCAGGACCAACGGTCTTATGTCAGGACCAACAGTCAGGCCCAACAGTCAGGCCCAACAGTCAGGACCAACAGTCAGGACCAACGCTCTTAAGTCAGGACCAACGCTCTTAAGTCAGGACCAACAGTCAGGACCAACGCTCTTAAGTCAGGACCAACGCTATTAAGTCAGGACCAACAGTCAGGCCCAACAGTCAGGACCAACAGTCAGGACCAACGCTCTTAAGTCAGGACCAACGGTCTTATGTCAGGACCAACGCTCTTAAGTCAGGACCAACAGTCAGGCCCAACAGTCTTAAGTCAGGACCAACAGTCAGGACCAACAGTCTCAAGTCAGGACCAACAGTCAAAACAAACGCTCTTAAGTCAGGACCAACAGTCAGGACCAACAGTCTCAAGTCAGGACCAACAGTCAGGACCAACGCTCTTAAGTCAGGACCAACAGTCAGGACCAACGCTCTTAAGTCAGGACCAACGGTCTTATGTCAGGACCAACGCTCTTAAGTCAGGACCAACAGTCAGGCCCAACAGTCTTAAGTCAGGACCAACAGTCAGGACCAACAGTCTCAAGTCAGGACCAACAGTCAAAACAAACGCTCTTAAGTCAGGACCAACAGTCAGGACCAACAGTCTCAAGTCAGGACCAACAGTCAGGACCAACGCTCTTAAGTCAGGACCAACAGTCAGGACCAACGCTCTTAAGTCAGGACCAACGGTCTTATGTCAGGACCAATGCTCTTAAGTCAGGACCAACAGTCAGGACCAACGCTCTTAAGTCAGGACCAACAGTCAGGACCAACGCTCTTAAGTCAGGACCAACGGTCTTATGTCAGGACCAACGCTCTTATGTCAGGACCAACGCTCTTAAGTCAGGACCAACAGTCAGGCCCAACAGTCTTAAGTCAGGACCAACAGTCAGGACCAACGCTCTAAAGTCAGGACCAACGGTCTTATGTCAGGACCAACAGTCTCAAGTCAGGACCAACAGTCAGGACCAACGCTCTTAAGTCAGGACCAACGCTCTTAAGTCAGGACCAACAGTCAGGCCCAACAGTCTTAAGTCAGGACCAACAGTCAGGACCAACAGTCTTAAGTCAGGACCAACAGTCAGGACCAACAGTCTTAAGTCAGGACCAACAGTCAGGCCCAACAGTCTTAAGTCAGGACCAACAGTCAGGACCAACAGTCAGGACCAACAGTCTGGACCAACAGTCTTAAGTCAGGACCAACAGTCAGGAACAACGCTCTTAAGTCAGGACCAACAGTCAGGAACAACGCTCTTAAGTCAGGACCAACGGTCTTATGTCAGGACCAACGGTCTTATGTCAGGACCAACGCTCTTAAGTCAGGACCAACGGTCTTATGTCAGGACCAACGCTCTTAAGTCAGGACCAACAGTCAGGACCAACGCTCTTAAGTCAGGACCAACGCTCTTAAGTCAGGACCAACAGTCAGGCCCAACAGTCTTAAGTCAGGACCAACAGTCAGGACCAACAGTCTTAAGTCAGGACCAACGGTCTTAAGTCAGGACCAACAGTCAGGACCAACAGTCTTAAGTCAGGACCAACAGTCTTAAGTCAGGACCAACAGTCAGGACCAACGCTCTAAAGTCAGGACCAACAGTCAGGAACAACGCTCTTAAGTCAGGACCAACGGTCTTATGTCAGGACCAACGGTCTTATGTCAGGACCAACGCTCTTAAGTCAGGACCAACAGTCTTATGTCAGGACCAACGCTCTTAAGTCAGGACCAACAGTCAGGAACAACGCTCTTAAGTCAGGACCAACGGTCTTATGTCAGGACCAACGGTCTTATGTCAGGACCAACGCTCTTAAGTCAGGACCAACGGTCTTATGTCAGGACCAACGCTCTTAAGTCAGGACCAACAGTCAGGAACAACGCTCTTAAGTCAGGACCAACGGTCTTATGTCAGGACCAACGGTCTTATGTCAGGACCAACGCTCTTAAGTCAGGACCAACGGTCTTATGTCAGGACCAACGCTCTTAAGTCAGGACCAACAGTCAGGCCCAACAGTCTCAAGTCAGGACCAACAGTCAGAACAAACGCTCTTAAGTCAGGACCAACGGTCTTATGTCAGGACCAACGCTCTTAAGTCAGGACCAACAGTCAGGCCCAACAGTCTCAAGTCAGGACCAACAGTCAGGACCAACAGGCTTAAGTCAGGACCAACGCTCTTATGTCAGGACCAACGCTCTTATGTCAGGACCAACGCTCTTAAGTCAGGACCAACAGTCAGGCCCAACAGTCTTAAGTCAGGACCAACAGTCAGGACCAACGCTCTAAAGTCAGGACCAACGGTCTTATGTCAGGACCAACAGTCTCAAGTCAGGACCAACAGTCAGGACCAACGCTCTTAAGTCAGGACCAACGCTCTTAAGTCAGGACCAACAGTCAGGCCCAACAGTCTTAAGTCAGGACCAACAGTCAGGACCAACAGTCTTAAGTCAGGACCAACAGTCAGGACCAACAGTCTTAAGTCAGGACCAACAGTCAGGCCCAACAGTCTTAAGTCAGGACCAACAGTCAGGACCAACAGTCAGGACCAACAGTCTGGACCAACAGTCTTAAGTCAGGACCAACAGTCAGGAACAACGCTCTTAAGTCAGACCAACAGTCAGGAACAACGCTCTTAAGTCAGGACCAACGGTCTTATGTCAGGACCAACGGTCTTATGTCAGGACCAACGCTCTTAAGTCAGGACCAACGGTCTTATGTCAGGACCAACGCTCTTAAGTCAGGACCAACAGTCAGGACCAACGCTCTTAAGTCAGGACCAACGCTCTTAAGTCAGGACCAACAGTCAGGCCCAACAGTCTTAAGTCAGGACCAACAGTCAGGACCAACAGTCTTAAGTCAGGACCAACGGTCTTAAGTCAGGACCAACAGTCAGGACCAACAGTCTTAAGTCAGGACCAACAGTCTTAAGTCAGGACCAACAGTCAGGAACAACGCTCTTAAGTCAGGACCAACAGTCAGGAACAACGCTCTTAAGTCAGGACCAACGGTCTTATGTCAGGACCAACGGTCTTATGTCAGGACCAACGCTCTTAAGTCAGGACCAACGGTCTTATGTCAGGACCAACGCTCTTAAGTCAGGACCAACAGTCAGGAACAACGCTCTTAAGTCAGGACCAACGGTCTTATGTCAGGACCAACGGTCTTATGTCAGGACCAACGCTCTTAAGTCAGGACCAACGGTCTTATGTCAGGACCAACGCTCTTAAGTCAGGACCAACAGTCAGGAACAACGCTCTTAAGTCAGGACCAACGGTCTTATGTCAGGACCAACGGTCTTATGTCAGGACCAACGCTCTTAAGTCAGGACCAACGGTCTTATGTCAGGACCAACGCTCTTAAGTCAGGACCAACAGTCAGGCCCAACAGTCTCAAGTCAGGACCAACAGTCAGAACAAACGCTCTTAAGTCAGGACCAACGGTCTTATGTCAGGACCAACGCTCTTAAGTCAGGACCAACAGTCAGGCCCAACAGTCTCAAGTCAGGACCAACAGTCAGGACCAACAGGCTTAAGTCAGGACCAACAGTATTAAGTCAGGACCAACAGTCTTAAGTCAGGACCAACAGTCAGGACCAACGGTCTTAAGTCAGGACCAAAAGTCAGGACCAACGGTCTTAAGTCAGGACCAACGCTCTTAAGTCAGGACCAACAGTCAGGAACAACAGTCTCAAGTCAGGACCAACAGTCAGGACCAACAGTCTTAAGTCAGGACCAACAGTCAGGACCAACAGTCTTAAGTCAGGACCAACGCTCTTAAGTCAGGACCAACAGTCAGGACCAACGGTCTTAAGTCAGGACCAACGGTCTTATGTCAGGACCAACAGTCTCAAGTCAGGACCAACAGTCAGGACCAACGCTCTTAAGTCAGGACCAACGCTCTTAAGTCAGGACCAACAGTCAGGACCAACAGTCTCAAGTCAGGACCAAAAGTCAGGACCAACGGTCTTAAGTCAGGACCAACAGTCTTAAGTCTGGACCAACGGTCTTAAGTCAGGACCAACGGTCTTAAGTCAGGACCAATAGTCAGGACCAACAGTCTTAAGTCAGGACCAATGGTCTTAAGTCAGGACCAACAGTCAGGACCAACGGTCTTAAGTCAGGACCAATAGTCAGGACCAACGGTCTTAAGTCAGGACCAACAGTCTTAAGTCAGGACCAACAGTCTTAAGTCAGGACCAACGGTCTTAAGTCAGGACCAATAGTCAGGACCAACAGTCTTAAGTCAGGACCAATAGTCAGGACCAACAGTCTTAAGTCAGGACCAATGGTCTTAAGTCAGGACCAATAGTCAGGACCAGCAGTCTTAAGTCAGGACCAACGGTCTTAAGTCAGGACCAATGGTCTTAAGTCAGGACCAATAGTCAGGACCAACAGTCTTAAGTCAGGACCAATGGTCTTAAGTCAGGACCAACAGTCTTAAGTCAGGACCAACGGTCTTAAGTCAGGACCAATAGTCAGGACCAACAGTCTTAAGTCAGGACCAATAGTCAGGACCAACAGTCTTAAGTCAGGACCAATGGTCTTAAGTCAGGACCAACGGTCTTAAGTCAGGACCAACAGTCTTAAGTCAGGACCAATGGTCTTAAGTCAGGACCAACAGTCTTAAGTCAGGACCAATAGTCAGGACCAACAGTCTTAAGCCAGGACCAACAGTCTTAAGTCAGGACCAATAGTCATGACCAACAGTCTTAAGTCAGGACCAATAGTCAGGACCAACAGTCTTAAGTCAGGACCAATGGTCTTAAGTCAGGACCAACAGTCTTAAGTCAGGACCAATAGTCAGGACCAACAGTCTTAAGTCAGGACCAATAGTCAGGACCAACAGTCTTAAGTCAGGACCAATAGTCAGGACCAGCAGTCTTAAGTCAGGACCAACAGTCTCAAATCAGGACCAACAGCGATCTTCTATGTTCCTGGTGGTTGGAGGGAAACCTAAAAGCCTTCAGATGTTCCCTCCGTTCATCATTGATTCAGTAGAAACCAGTGGGACTGTTAGAGAATCAGCTCCAGTAAAAACTGAAGGGTCAGCGTTCAGCTCGGTTGATCTTTGACCTCGACCGTCGGCCAACAGAAACCTCTTATCTTGATGCATTTTGTGTTTGTAGAGGGAGGCTGTTACAGACTGATATCACAGTGTAGCTCTCCTCCACTGTTTACTGTCACTCCTCAGTTACACAGAGTCTGTATGTTTCACCTGATCATAAATCACAAGTTCATTATAGAGACTGTATATTAAATTGGAAATAAAGTTCAGGGCTGATTTAATTTAATTTAATTTAATTTAATTTAATATAATTTAATCTAATTTATTTTCTTTCTTATGAATTAAAAAAATTATCTAAATTAGCAGCCATCAATTAAACGTAAAATATTACTGTTGAATAAAAAGAGTTTGATAAAACTAAAACCATAAAACGACATGTTTTATTTGCTCCATAAACAGTAAGTATTGAAATGTGAAGCTCTTCAAAAACTGTTTCAGGGAAGTAAATATGAAGAATTAATGTTCAAGTCTTTGTCAAACAGTGTAAATGTTCAATATGCAAAAGAAGCGTTAGCTTGAGCTATGATCAGAGAGGCTGGACTCACGACCAGACCTTTGTCCTTTGACCTTTGACCTCTGACCACACGAGAGAGAATGACGGAAGACAGAAGAGACGACATAAAAATGTTTGTTCTTTTTTACATTTGATCGTAGTTTTTACATTATAAAACAGCAACTGAAACCGTAGCTAGCGTTAGCATTAGCTTACATCCAGTCTGTGAGTGTTCCTCTGAGAGCTCCCCCTAGAGGCCTGGAGCTCTGACGTTGTGTCGTCTGATACACAGTTTTGTCTGTCTTGGAGGTTGATCTGTTTTTGTTGTTGCATCGTTTCTGTGTTTGCACCGTGTTTCTTCTTCATGTGTTTGATTTGTCTTCCTGCAGCTTGTTGTTTCTGTTCTTGTATTTGTTTTGTATTTTCGTATGTTTTTGAATCTGCATCGTTTCTCCTGCTGGAGAATGTTTTGTTGAAGCAAGTTTGCCTTCGTCAGCCACTGTACATTCATCCTCTCTCCGTCCTGCTGATCAGATTTATACAACAGGATCTGGTTCCTAAAACTCTGTCTCCTCAGACCTGCTGCTAATAATAAACTAATGTAAAAAATGAGCATGAAATCATGGAAAAAGACACACACACACACACACACACACGCACACACACACACACACACACACACACTCTCTCACTCACACACGCACACACACAGGCTGAGTAATGTTCCTGATAACTCCTTGATGCTCTCGCTCTCTGCAGAACATTAATATCAGTTTATGTTCTTCCCTTCGTTTTCCAACACTCGCCACTCGCTCTCCTGGCCAGAAACACCTTCGCACGCCCCCAGCTTGACCTCCTCTCCCACAGGTACCAGAGAGAGGAGGAGGGAGTGGGGGAGGGGGCGAGGGGGAGGGTGTTCTGACCATGGACGCCAAAAGCATCTGTCAGGAACCAATCAGAGTGGAGGATCAGTGATCTGACTGTAAGAGAATCGTCTTCCTCTCTCCAGCCTCTGTTCGCTCCTCCACACATTTCCTGTCTTTTCCTTCCTCTGGAGCTATTAGCTCCACATGCTAATACCTGCTAACATCCGCCCTCTTTCGTCAGTGTGAATGGAAACAATCTGCATTCACACCCAGGTCACATGACTCTGCAGCGATGTAAACACAACACCTGGTGAACTCGCCAATTCTCAACCCTTTACCTGGAAATATTTAGGACACTACAGATTTTGCTGAGACATAACTACAGAGCAGGATGAGGCTCACATGTGAAAACATTTTTTTCTCAGAATCCTTAGAACACGTCCTACAGCTCCAGGACAGACTGCAGGCTGCATCGAGGAGACGGCGGGGTTAGCTGGTTAGCATGCTAACTTCAGGTGAAGAAAAGATGCAGTATGACAGAGACCAGAGCTAACATCTGTGTTAGCTTCCACCTCCGGAAACAGATGTTGGTGAGTAAAGGACTGAAGTTTGATGCTGAACTCACAATGTTTCTTCTAGACTGGCGTGTAAACAGCTGCTAATGCTAATGTTAGCTATGTAGCAATAGCTAAACTTACAAATGGCTCCTTTAAGTGCTGGACCTGCTGACAGTCAGGGAGCAAACGCTGGACATAGTGCAGCATTGAGCAGCTGGAGGAGACCAAACGCAGAGCTAACACAGAGGGAGGGGACACCGACCTGAACCTTCACTGTGCCGTCGCTGGGCCAAACAAAGAGCGACTAAACAGCAAGTCCATGATGAATTTGTTTTTCAAGCTACAGAAAATCACATCTAATAAAATATGATGTTAATGAAGGTGATCTCACAACAGAATTCATGACATGTTCACAAACTGCTTCTTCTGCTCTATATCATCTTATTTCTTCTGCTGTTGCACAATTCTCTGGACATTATATTTACAGTTTATGATGTTGTACAGGACTGGAATACATCCATCACACTTTTGTAAAATATTTTTAAGAAGTATGTTTTTATTAAATCACCGATTCAATTCGTCACTATGTGGAGATTCCATCTGGTGAACTGTTACTGCTGACTCCGCCACTTCCTGTTTAAGATGGCTCCTTATTGTTGGAAAACCATCTGATCAAGGTCTGGGACCAAAACGTGTTAAATTGTTGGTTGTTGTCAGACACAATTGTTAGTGATTATATTGTATTTGATTATATTAGTATTGTTATTAATATTGTCCCTTTTTTTTTAAAATTAATTCCTTTCCATTTAATTCCATTGATAATTTTGCTTTGGTGACACATTGAAAATGTCTGTATTCCCACGGCGCGCACTGTATCACTGCGCACAGCGACCGAAGCGCAGGAATACGACAGTTCACAACCTCAGGCCGTGTGCGGAGTGTGTGGATGTGAGAGTTCCAGTGAGTCCAATAAACACAGTGTCAGTGAACGCAGCACACAGGCCTGATGACAGTAGCAGTAACTGTGATGAACAGCAGGACTCTGACTGTAAACTGTGTAAACATCATGGAGGGAGGGGCTGCAGCAGCATGATGAAGAATACACTGTATGTGATGTGAGACAGACACTTCATTATTCCTCATTTAAAGAGGCTTGTGTTGAGACTCGACGTCTCAGCTTCATTTTCAGATTAACTCTAATCTCAGTCATTGAACCTCAGAGCTGGAGTTCAGTCTTACACTCGCTGAGACACCGAGACGTTTATTTTTAGACGCTGACGTGACGCCTCTGACAGTCTGTTAATGATGGGAACAATGGGAGGAGGAGGTGGGAGGACTGGTTCAGTGTGGGGAGTGTTCACGGCTCAGTGTCAGGCGGAGACATTTGAGTCCTCGCCAGTGAAAAAAAAACCTTTCCAACCTGCTGACACGCTCCGCTCCGTCGGCTGACCTTTGGATGTCAAAAAAAGAACCTGTCCCAGTTTATTTTATTGGTCTCAGGTGATGGTGATGTCATCGAGTCAACACCGTGTCAATCATTCACCATCATCACGTCTGGTCCCGTTTTCAAGGACGATCAGTTTGATAAACATTTATCAATCAAAAGGTCTTATCAGTCAACACACACACACGCACATGCACACGCACACACGCACACACACACACACACACACACACACACACACTGATTTCCAGAGCTGTGACCTGTCAATCAGGAGAAAAAAATCTCTCAATTTAACCCTTAAACCTTAAAGGTGTAGTTCATTTTCGGCTCTTTGAGTTTGGGTTAAGACCCGAATGTTTATGATGTGTGGCTCCGCCCCTGATTCAAGCTAACAGCTAACAGCTAACACTGCAACCCCCCCAAAAACATGATCTAATGTGGGTCCAAACCTTGGAGCGTAAAGATGTGATCAGTTGATCCTGAACATCTGACGTTTCTTCACCGTCCCGAACCTGACACTGATCCTGGAAATCTTTTCCCTCGTCACAAGTTTCACTCGACTAAAGTTTAATATTCACATTTATTTTATATTCACAACATTTACACTGAACTGTGATTCATTCATTCATTGCTCTGATGTTAACCTCTGTCTCTCTCTCTGTCTCTCTGTCTCTCCCTCTCTCTGTCTGTCTCTCTCTCTGTCTGTCTCTCTCTCTCTCTCTGTCTCTCTCTCTGTCTCTCTCTCTCTCTCTCTGTCTCTCCCTCTCTCTGTCTGTCTCTCTCTCTGTCTGTCTCTCTCTCTCTCTCTGTCTCTCTCTCTGTCTGTCTGTCTCTCTCTCTCTCTGTCTCTCTCTCTGTCTGTCTCTCTCTCTGTCTGTCTCTCTCTCTCTCTCTGTCTCTCTCTCTGTCTGTCTCTCTCTGTCTGTCTGTCTCTCTCTCTGTCTCTCTCTCTCTCTTTCTCTCTGTCTCTCTCTCGTTGCTGTTTGCTGTAGTGTGGCTCTGTGTTGACCGTCCAGCTGCTTCCTGTTTGTTCAGAACCACTTCGGCTCAGAGGGACTTGACTACAGCTGTTACCATGACGACCTCTTCTCTCCTCCTCCTCCTTGTCCAACATCTTCATCCTCTGACATCTCTGCTCCTTATTTCACCTTGAAGAAAAAAAATCAGGCTGCAGAGACTTGAAACTCCAGGGAGCCTTGAGAAGGTTCTGTTAGTCCTTGAGAATGTCTGTCAGTCCTTGAAAATGTCTGTAAGTCCTTGAGAAGGTTCTGTCAGTCCTTGAGA
Source organism: Seriola aureovittata (assembly GCF_021018895.1). Taxonomy (NCBI): domain Eukaryota; kingdom Metazoa; phylum Chordata; class Actinopteri; order Carangiformes; family Carangidae; genus Seriola; species Seriola aureovittata. Next base: position 530,241 of record NC_079364.1, read on the forward strand.
AGGTTCTGTCAGCCCTTGAGAACGTCTGTCAGTCTTTGAGAACATCTGTCAGACCTTGAGAAGGTTGTCACTCCTTGAGAATGTCTCTCAGTCCTTGAGAACGTCTGTCTGTCCTTGAGAAGGTTCTGTCAGTTCTTGAGAACGTCTGTCTGTCCTTGAGAATGTTCTGTCAGTCCTTGAAAATGTTCTGTCAGTCCTTGAAAATGTTCTGTCAGTCCTTGAGAAGGTTCTGTCAGTCCTTGAAAATGTTCTGTCAGTCCTTGAAAATGTTCTGTCAGTCCTTGAGAATGTTCTGTCAGTCCTTGAGAATGATCTGTCAGTCCTTGAGAACGTCTGTCAGTCCTTGAGAACGTCTGTCTGTCCTTGAGAATGTTCTGTCAGTCCTTGAGAACGTCTGTCTGTCCTTGAGAATGTTCTGTCAGTCCTTGAGAACGTCTGTCAGTCCTTGAGAATGTCTGTCAGTCCTTGAGAATGTTCTGTCAGTCCTTGAGAATGATCTGTCAGTCCTTGAGAACGTCTGTCAGTCCTTGAGAATGATCTGTCAGTCCTTGAGAACGTCTGTCTGTCCTTGAGAATGTTCTGTCAGTCCTTGAGAACGTCTGTCTGTCCTTGAGAATGTTCTGTCAGTCCTTGAGAAGGTTCTGTCAGTCCTTGAGAACGTCTGTCTGTCCTTGAGAATGTTCTGTCAGTCCTTGAGAACGTCTGTCAGTCCTTGAGAATGTTCTGTCAGTCCTTGAAAATGTTCTGTCAGTCCTTGAGAAGGTTCTGTCAGTCCTTGAGAAGGTCTGTCAGTCCTTGACAGACCTTCAACAACCTGTGGGGATTATTACCTGGTCATCAAAGAAGTAAGTTCAAGGAGTTCTTGAGGAGGTTCTAGCAGCAGAACTTCAGTGACCAAGTTCTGGGAAACCTTGGGGAAGTTTATTTGGTCCTTGGTGCTCTAAAGGTCAGTTTCAGGGATCTGAGGGAGGTTCAGTAGCTCATTGTTAGTTTCAGTCTTCAGTTTCTGAATACAGGCTGTGTGCATTTCTCTGTGGACTGAGGCTTTGATACTTTCACAGTATTAATATAGAAGCTAGAGCTGATCTATAATCTATAATCACACTACACATGGACACAGACCTTTACACTGGAGGAGCTTTAAAGAAAAAAGCAAGATGTGAATAAAGAAAGAGGAAAAACAGAAACTGATGTCAGTGTTTAACTGAAGTGATTTTACTGTGAAATGTCACAGTTTACAGTGTAGACCTGGACTGGAGGACGCCCCCCCTCTAATGTAGATATGCAGTCCAGGAGGAGGGAGGAGTCTCCGGCCGCTCCGGGACATGACAGTGTGGTACGAGCTCACCCCTCCCTCCCTCCCTCCCCCTCTGTGGGCTGATAGAGAGGGGGGAGGACAGACCTTTGGCTCACACTGAACAGAAACCTGACGGATGGATTTCCACCTTGTTAGCTCTCTCTCTCCTCAACGCTGCAATAATAAGTAAAAACAATAAAAGACAACGATGAATAACAAGATAACGAGATAACAGAGTGATGAAGAAGAAAATAAACAGCGGATATAAAACACGAACCTCAAACTGTAGCATCACAGACACAGAATCCGGTCCAACTGTCCAGATCAAACTGGACTTTAAACACCACGTCCAGCCACTGACGGTCAGGTTTTACCTGGAAGTTAAACATTAACTCTTCAAAAGGTCGACATCAACGCTCAGACTCAGGCCTTACCCATGAGTCCAGCCCCCCCCCCCCAACTTCACTGTCTCTCTCTGTCTCTCTCTCTGTCTCACTGTCTCTCTCACTGTCTCTCTCTCTGTCTCTCTCTCTGTCTCTCTCTGTCTCTCTATCTCACTGTCTCTCTCTGTCTCTCTCTCTGTCTCACTGTCTCTCTCTGTCTCTCTCTGTCTCACTGTCTCTCTCTGTCTCTCTCTATCTCACTGTCTCTCTCTCTCTCACTGTCTCTCTCTCTCTCTCTCTCTGTCTGTCTCACTGTCTCTCTCTGTCTCACTGTCTCTCTCTGTCTCTCTCTCTGTCTCTCTCTATCTCACTGTCTCTCTCTCTCTCACTGTCTCTCTCACTGTCTCTCTCTGTCTCACTGTCTCTCTCTCACTGTCTCTCTATCTCACTGTCTCTCTTTGTCTCTCTCTCCCTGTCTCTCTCTGTCTCACTGTCTCTCTCTGTCTCACTGTCTCTCTCTGTCTCTCTCTCTCTCACTGTCTCACTGTCTCTCTCTCTCTCACTGTCTCTCTCTGTCTCACTGTCTCTCTCTCTCTCACTGTCTCTCTCTGTCTCACTGTCTCTCTTTGTCTCTCTCTCCCTGTCTCTCTCTCACTGTCTCTCTCTGTCTCACTGTCTCTCTCTGTCTCTCTCTCTCTCACTGTCTCTCTCTGTCTCACTGTCTCTCTCTGTCTCTCTCTCTCTCACTGTCTCTCTATCTCACTGTCTCTCTGTCTCTCTCTCTGTCTCACTGTCTCTCTCACTGTCTCTCTCTGTCTCTCTGTCTCTCTCTGTCTCTCTCTCTGTCTCACTGTCTCTCCCTCTCTCTGTCTCTCTCTGTCTCACTGTCTCTCTATCTCACTGTCTCTCTCTCTCTCTCCCTGTCTCTCTATCTCACTGTCTCTCTATCTCACTGTCTCTCTCTCACTGTCTCTCTCCCTGTCTCACTCTCTCACTGTCTCTCTCCCTGTCTCTCTATCTCTCTGTCTCTCTCTCACTGTCTCTCTCCCTGTCTCACTGTCTCTCTCTCTGTCTCTCTCCCTGTCTCTCTCTCTCTCACTGTCTCTCCCTCTCTCTGTCTCTCTCTCTCTCTGTCTCCCTGTCTCTCTCTCCCTGTCTCTCTCTCCCTGTCTCTCTCTCTCTGTCTCTCTCTCCAACTTGTTTAGTTAGGGTTAACATTTTTTTTACTAGTTCTTTAAACACAGTTAAACTCACTGGGTGGGTTTGTGTCACCATGGCAACTGACTGGACTAATATTTTATCTTAACTTCCTGAAACAGGAGGAAGAGGAAGAAGAGGAAAGACAGGGAGAGGAGGAAGAAGAGGAAAAACAGGAAGAGGAGGAAGAAGAGAAAGAGGAAGAACAGGAGGAAGAGGAGGAAGAACAGGAAGAACAGGAAGAGGAAAAAGAGGAGGAAGAAGAGGAAAAACAGGGAGAGGAGGAAGAACAGGAAGAACAGGAAGAGGAGGAAGAGGAGGAAGAACAGGAAGAGGAGTAAGAACAGGAAGAACAAGAAGAGGAGGAAGAGGAAGAGGAGGAAAAACAGGAAGAGCAGGAAGAAGAGGAAGAGGAAGAAAAACAGGAAGAGGAGGAAGAAGAGGAAGAGGAGGAAAAACAGGAAGAGCAGGAAGAAGAGGAAGAACAGGAAGAGGAGGAAGAGGAGGAAGAACAGGAAGAGGAGGAAGAACAGGAAGAACAAGAAGAGGAGGAAGAGGAGGAAGAGGAAGAGGAGGAAAAACAGGAAGAGGAGGAAGAAGAGGAAGAGGAGGAAAAACAGGAAGAGCAGGAAGAAGAGGAAGAGGAAGAGGAGGAAAAACAGGAAGAGGAGGAAGAAGAGGAAGAGGAAGAGGAGGAAAAACAGGAAGAGGAGGAAGAAGAGGAAGAGGAAGAGGAGGAAAAACAGGAAGAGCAGGAAGAAGAGGAAGAGGAAGAGGAGGAAAAACAGGAAGAGCAGGAAGAAGAGGAAGAGGAAGAAAAACAGGAAGAGGAGGAAGAAGAGGAAAAACAGGAAGAGGAGGAAGAAGAGGAAGAGGAGAATGTGATCATTTCTGAAACATCGACATGATTTTACAAACAGGAAGTGAGTCACTTCCTCAGGGTTAAAACTGGGTCAGTTCATACGTTATTATTATTGTGACATATTGACCTTTTTATCAGTTACAGACTTGAAGAGGAACGACCTCTGGTTCAGGTGGAGACTGATGCCTCTGATCTCTGATCTGAGATCTGTGGTGTTTGAAACAGAGACATGATGTGAGAGTCCTGAGACCAACTGTGTGTATTCTAAACTGTCCTGAGATCAGCTGAAGCGTCTCGTTCCTGTTTCTGTCTGTGTGAAATAAATGACCTCAACAATGATTCACCGTCTGTCAGAGAATAACAGATGTTAAACATCTGATTCACTCTGATCCTGATCCTGAACCAGATCCTGATTCTGAACCAGGCCCAGATCTTCTGACGACCTTCCAACAAATAAAAATGTCTTGAAATACAGACGGTGACTGTGAATCCCACAGAGCTGAGTGCTGCTGGTTCGTGTACCAGCTGACTGAAACCAGCGTTTATCTTCTATGACGTGACGTCATCAGAGAACACATGGACCTTCAAAATAAAGTCCAATCAATAGATCAAGTTCTTCCCTTAAGAACTGCTTCAGTTTCTTACAGACATGTTAATGTTGTTAAGATCCACACAGTTCTCAATGTGACTCAATCATTATAATCAATCAAGTAATATCATTTCATCTCGTCCTCCAATCTGCACATTTAATATGAAAGACAAAAACACAAGGTTCAACTTTTATAGTCAATTTTAATTTACAATGCAACCCCCCCCCCCCCCCCCCCCCCCCCCCCACTCCTGTGATATAAAAAAGCTGAGTGACAGTGACAGAGAAATGCTGCCCAGCAACATTCAGACCCAAGCAAACGACAAACACCCGACACATCCGGTTATTTTACAGGAAACAACAGACTCTCATCTGTTTCTTTTATTCTGACACAGTGCCCCCCCCCATGCAAAGACTTCTCTATAAACATGCTGCTGTTTGGAAGAGACGTGTAGAAAAACTGATGATAGAAAAGTGAAAAAGATGAAGGCTGTAATCGGCGAGCAGGAAACATTCCCATGACAACACGTTTCTGACAGTTCAAACAATGTAAACACACACACGGACACACACACGGTCACACACACGGACACACACACGGACACACACACGGTCACACACACGGACACACACACGGACACACACACGGTCACACACACGGTCACACACACGGACACACACACGGACACACACACGGACACACACACGGTCACACACACGGACACACACACGGACACACACACGGACACACACACGGACACACACACGGTCACACACACGGTCACACACACGGACACACACACGGTCACACACACGGTCACACACACGGACACACACACACACACGGACACACACGGACACACACACGGACACACACACGGACACACACACGGACACACACACGGTCACACACACGGACACACACACGGACACACACACGGACACACACACGGACACACACACGGACACACACACGGTCACACACACGGACACACACACGGACACACACACGGTCACACACACGGACTCTGAGCTACTGATACCAGAGATCCACAGCAGTGAGTCACACTCCAGCTCAGCTGTTTAAAGCGCTGCTCCAGTCATTTTTAAAATATCTCAACAATGTTCAACATCATCATCATCATCATCATCATCATCATCATGTTTGAGCAGGTTCAAACATCAGATAACTGCAATAATCTTACAACTGTGAAACGTATTTAACAGGTAAAAATCCCATGAGACTCTTGAAATTTCAGGCCGCCGTTCCTGTCACAGGAAACATTTGTTTCCCCTCAGACGGATTTCAATGACCTTAGATTTTAATCTCAGATTTTAGACTGAGGATGTCGAATTCACAACTCGGATATTTCTTCATTTGTGCAATTTATGACATCTGATATGAAATATTAAATATGAAACAATGTATTTACAAATCATTTACTATGAGAACCAAAGGTTCTGTACGAGTCCACAGTCTACTCGTCTCAACATTAGCTCGCTAGCTAACTCGATATTGCTAGGCTAGTTAGCGAGCTTTTCCCCTTCTTCATTGTTGAAAAGATTTGACACCTGGATTGTTCATGAGAAAATAATGGATGAACTCATTGCAAAAATAAAAACATTTCCTTGCCAGAAATGGCGGCCATCTTGAATTTTCGAGAGGCTAACGTGTTTTGTGAAAAGGAGTTGAGACGGACCAAATCTGAAACCTGCAGTAACCTGCTGAGCTGAGACAGGAAGAGTCTCATGTTTTTATCTCATTTATCTGATTAAAGACGAACTGCACTTTAATAATGAGTGAATTTAAACACACATGTTGAGGACCTCACTGAGGACAGTGTCACGGTGTCAGAGCTGCTCATGTCTCAGGATAAACACCACAACGACCAACACGTGTTTGTACTGAAGACTGATGGATGAAGACACGACAACACATCCAAGTCCCTAAAGTCTGAGTGAAGGTTTCCTTAAAATACACAAAACACCCGTAAGGTTTTATCCTCAAGGTTTCCTTAAAGTGTTCACCTGAGTATTTAAGGTTTTCTCCTTATCTTTGTCTTAAACTTAGGGAATCACTTAAAATCAGTTACGCTGAAACACCTTAAAGACCAAAGGTAAGGGGAAAAACTAAAGGTTCCTCTGACTGTATCTTAACTGAAACATGTCTGAGTTTCTGGTGACAAAGGAAGATGATGAACTCATCCCAGGAAGAGAAACCCCGAGTGATGCAGAACAACTTTACTGCTGTAAAATCAACCAACTTTTAAACTAAGGAAACCTTTCAGAGATTCCTCACAGCGTCCTTCAGTAACTCCCTCAGCTAACGAGAAATTAAACCTCAGGTGTCTCAAGTGTGAAGTAAAAACTTTAAGGTGTTAAAACCAGAAGAAAGATTTTCTGAAGGAGCTGCGGGTTTGAATCCTGAGGAGAGTCAGACTCCGTCCGTAAACAAACACTGTTGGATTGTTGACAGTGTCTGTGTATGACATCATCAGCGGCGTGTGCGGTGTCGCAGCCTGACGGGGACGTGGCGGGATCAGGAGGAGCAGCAGGATCAGACACAACAACATTCCTGCAGGAGGTGAAGACAGATCCACACCCGCACAAAGCTCTTAATTATAACACCTGATAGCAACACGCCGCGGCCCCGCCCCCCTGCGCGGCATGCTGCGTGCTGACAGGGCGGGGGGGCCTGTCCAGATCTGCTCATATCTCATTAGCAGACGGCTAACGACCTGGCCCCGGTTTAAAACTGGATTTAATTAAAGCTGAGGTGTCTGGACACACACACACACACACACACACACACACACACACACACACACACACACACACACACACACACACACACACACACACACACCTGTCAGAACTCTCCACCAGGTGGGGGGTGGAGCTCCGCAGCAACACAGCTGGGTCTGACTGTCACATCTGTGGCTGTGGATTCAACAGGAAGAACATCTGGTTCCAGCTGTGAGAGCTCTGAGTCAGACCTGTGATGTCACAGAGATTCAGTCGCTGTAAGTCTGTCTTCTCCTGCAGTGACGTCAGTGACACTAAAGAAATATGAGCTGAAACTAAATTAATAAATCTGATCCAAACAGCTTTTAAACCACAACGCAGAACTGATTGATCGATTGATTGATCGTTTTAATGAGACACAGCTCAGTGTGGTTTTCCTGGAGAGACTTGGGGCCAGCTGCACAAAACACCTTAAGTTAAGATTTTCCTTAAAGTCTGACTTAAAGTTTCTTTAAAACAAACACCTTAAGTTTTCTCCTTAAAATGTCACTGAAGTATTTTTCTCATTATCTCCGTCTTAAACTTCAGGAATCACTAAAGTCAGTCAAACTGTTGCACTAAAAGAGCTTAGCGACCACAGGTCACCATGGTGAAGTCGCAAATCAATGGTCTCCATGGAAACAGTAGAATTTTAACACTGTAAAATCTCTTTCGCTGCTGTAAACAACTTTCTTTTCTTCTTAACTAAGGGAACACTTTAAGAGTCTGTGCAAGAGAACTGAATTTCTCCGTAAGTAGAAAACTTAAGTGTTTGTACAAACGGCCGCTGGTTGACCAGGTCTCTCACTCTTTAACAGAATCCTTTTCCAGGACTTTTATTAATGACTCAAAGCCTCGTTTTAATATGTCACGGGTTTCTGGGAAATAACCTCCACATTGTGTCAAATGAAAAATGATTGGAGACTTAAAGAGGTGAAACTTTCCAGTATTTCAGAAACGTATTCGAGAAAAATCGTTGAAAAATATAAATTTGGAAAGAACTTAATCATGTGACCTGCTGGAGGAGTTCTCAGACTCAGATTAGAAAGATCATGATGAACTTCATCATCAGCTCAAAGTAAAAACAGGAAGCTCTGTTTCTCTCTCATCCTCGGAAATATAGAATAAAGTATTCCAGGTTTTCCAGGACACCTGTTTAAGGCCCACACTCAGGTGAGTTGACCTGCAGGTGCGGCAGCCACAGATAGGACAGGGTGACCCAGGCAGTAAATCAAACACCCGTCTCGTCTCTGCAGAACGGACTCAGACACAAACATGAACAGTGAGACTCTGGTAATAAAACAAACTGCTAAAAGGACAATTCTGATGTTTTCTGTATTTACACATATTGTTCAGTGAAGTTAAAGGAGTTTATGGAGAGTATCAAAAGTTCATGAAGTATTTATACTGAGTCTTAAAAGAATGTGTCATTTTGGCTTAAAAACCAGAATCATCCTTTAAACATCAACATGTAGTGAACGACTTTAGAAATTCTCTCATTAGATTTTGTGAACTAGACATTTGTCAAAAACTCTTTGCAGAACGACAGAAGAAAATACACATCCTAGAAAAAGGGAATTTAAGAATTTACACCGTCATATGCAGCTGAGGAGGCGCAGAGTCAAACGTCTCGTCCTGCGGCGTCCACGTCCAGCCGACAGGAAGAGGAAGCTCAGGAGACGCTGGTCCAGTGTCACTGCAGGTGAGTTCTTACTGGAGTTCACATCTCTCCAATCAATCAGTCAATCCATAACACGACGTGACCTTTCAACCCTGGGTCAGGTTCACCTTCTGTCACAGGCCAAAGTTCAAGAACTTTTCCAGGACAGAGTTTGAATTTGAAAAGTTTCTGTGGCTGGTTTTCACTTTAAAAGTCTTTTAAAACTGATTCAATAAATTAAAACTTCATACGATACTATATTCATAGATCTGTATGACGTTTCCGGACCCTGGCTTCTGTTTTTATTTGTCAGAACTTTCCAGGTTTTCCAGGACCTCGATGGACATTTTGGTAAATGTGTCGTTAAGGAGTAAAAATGAGAAAAGAACTAATAAACCAAAGAAAAGCCGTGAAGATGTGACGCCATGTTTCCAAAGTTTCCAGAAAAGCTGCAGATACCAAACATCCCCCGTGGCCCCGCCCTCACTGCCCATTGGTGGAGGCATTGTTAGGGGCGGGGCTGGAGCCCTCGGCGCCCGCTGGCGGCTGCACGTTGTCGGCCAGGTTGTGGGCGTGCTCCAGGAAGAGGTCTTTGAGCACGCTCAGCTCTTTGCTCAGCAGCTTGATCTTGGCCTCCAGCCGCTCGTTCTCCTCCTTCAGCTCGTTGACGCGTTGCTGCGTGTCCATCGCCTTCTGCTTGCTACGCATGCGGCTCTTCTTCACCGCCAGGTTGTTGCGTTCGCGGCGCTGGCGGTACTCCTCGCTGTCCTTGTCTGCTGGGGGCTTCTTCATCTTGCTGGGGGGGAGGGCCTTGCCGCCTCCGGCTGAAGAGTTGGCGGGAACGAGTTGGGGGACCTGCTGCAGTCCGGCTACAGCCGCCGAAAGAGAGGAGGAGGAGGCGTGGGCCTGACTCTGGATGACGCTCACGCCGTTGTGGTCAGATGTGGTTAGTTTCGGCTGCGACGGCCTGCTCATTTGGATGTGCTGCCTGCAGGTGCTGATCTCCGTCCAGAGTCTCCTCAGGTGTAGAGATGAAAAAGGGAAAGAAGAAGAAGAAGATGGTTCACCTGGACAGACCCTTGAGGACGAGAGAGGAACAGGTTAACTGACCAATCACAGGCCGACACACTCTGTAGTGATATGATGCAGGTTTGACTTTATCGTCCTGAATTTGTTTCCTCTAATGTTATGAGTAAAAACCTTCAGGCACATCTACTCTACTGAGACAACACGAGTTTAATACATCTATAAATATTTAATACGCCACCTGTTCAGACACAGACCTGTAAACTCAACATGTTCAGGACAGTTCGGACAAAACAAGACATTTAAAGACGCCAGCTGGGACTGAAAATAAGCAGCAGATTAACCGTTAAAGGACGAGTGTGGAGTGCCCCCCCCCCCCCCCCCTCCCCCTCCCCTTCCCCTGACCCCTCCTTTTCCAAGCGTGAAGGAGAAGATACGTTGAAAGTCCCTCTTTAGAAACAGTGGTAGGTTTGTCCGTTCTGGGCTACTGTAGAAACATGGTGCAACATGGCTGCTCCCTGTGTAAATATGAAGCTAACGAAGACACGATTCTTAGTATCAGGTGAATATAAACTCATGAAAATATAATTAGGAATATTCTGCCAACAGATCCGTAGTTGTTCAGAGACCACACAACAATATTACAGTAGATCTCTACAATAGACTATGATCATGAAATCTTTAGGGCAGCAACTCGGTTATTACTGTAATCGATTGATCTGCTGTAGAGCTGCAAAATCAATCAAACTATAACTAAAAATCACAATATGGTCACGTGCAATATCCAAATTAGGGCTGCACGATATTAAAAATCGTATTTATTATTATTTTCAGTTTCAGATTGATACTTCTCATTTCTGTTGATCAGTTAATTGATTAATCACCTGATCATGCCAGCTCTCTCTGCTTGTCAGGCTGTGAAGGAACCAATGACATCCCTTCTTTCACATCTGCAGTTAGCTCTGCAGATTCTCAGCTGACCTCAATCCATCAGTCAGTAACACCCCCCCCCCACCCCCACCGGTGCTGCTGCTCTCAAACACCCCCCCCCCCCCCCCACCGGTGCTGCTGCTCTCAAACACCCCCCCCACCCTAGTCTCTCAGAGCAGCAGTGGATATCTGACGCGATAATTGGTTGGATTTTTTGTTCCGCACGGCAATTAGCAGCGCCGCTCTGATTGGTCGGCGCGTTGCCATGCAGCCAGTCAGCTGTGCGCAGTGAAAAGCGCTCCGGGTGAAACCAGCGGAGCTCCGGCTGTTGCCTGGTGTTGCATCATCGTCGGCTCTCTTTATGCCGAGAGAGGGGAACTCCGGAGTCATGCGGGGCTAAGCTCAAACCTCAGTCTTTACGAGACTTTCATTCGGCTTGACTGAAATAAAAACACGACAAACACCCTGACACTTCCGACGGACCGACACGATCCGTGAATCCTGAATTCACGGGCACTTTTAACAACTTTTTGTTCACTCGAAGCAGCGAACCGTCGATTCACGGCATTAGGTGTAAACATGAAGCCTCCCCACTCTGAACACAGACACGGACACGAGTCTAGTTCGGCTTTAAACACAAACGAAACTACATTTTCACTTTGTTCTGAAAAGCCCGTTCAGCCGGGCAGCTAGCCAGCTAGTTAGCTTCTGGTGCTAACCAGCCCTAACGTCCCTGTTAGCGCTGCTTTTTCAGACCCAGAAACAGTTTAAAACACCGTTTACCTTCACTGGGCGGCGGTGGGGTCAACCATTCGTCAAAGCGGTAAAAGTTCAGGCAGAAAGTTGGAGTTTAATTCCGTGTGTCAGAGCTCTGAGTGTTTTTGTTTGGAACATGGAGAGGAGCCGATTGCGAAATCTCTTTTACCATGTACGGCAATGTCCAGGGTCGGCCAATCAGAGGCCAGGAGGAGGCAGCGAAGCGAGCGGCGGACCAATCACAGGTGAGTGTGTGGCAGAGTGATGCAATGCACCCCGTGATTGACATCTCATCCGACCAATAGGAGAGGGCTGTCGGTTTTGTTTATGTAATGTGAGGTTAGTCAAATGTGTGACTTCATCTCTGAATGACGAGATTTAATCAGCCTGAAACTCCTAATTATACCTGTTTATATTTACACTGTCACTGTCATCACCTCTGACCTGCTCACCTGTCCCTCTGCTGCTCAAAGAGTCAACTCCAGATACTTTATACTGAAGACAAACAGCTGATAAACTGACAGGTGAGGTGTTACAACATGATGGAGGAAGCCTTAAAACTGAAAATACACCCGTCACAAACCAGTCAAAACACTGTCATAATATTTAAACATTTTCTCATTTAGTTTAATAGTGGAGGAATGTAAATGCGCCATGTTATTATTATGTTGATGTTTAACAGCTGTGTTAGGACTGTACTGACACCAGCTCCTCCATTAAACATGTAAAACATTAAATATCATTAAAAGAATCTGATTTTGTTCCTGTTGGTGTTTGTTTACATCATGATGATAATGTCAGATTAATGTCACTGAAACTAAATGTGAAACATTCTGCTAATGTTCCCTGAAGCTAAGATAAGATAAGATAAGATAAGATAAGATAAGATAAGATAAGATAAGATATTCCTTTATTAGTCCACAGTGAGAGAATTTATAGTTTTACAGCAACAAAGTGACACAAAGAACTGAAAAAAATAGCAGCGGATCAATGATGTTTAAGTTCCTGTCTGACAACAGTCACCTGCAGAGCACATGAACACACAGCTGTACAGGTGTGATGATAATTATTTGTCAGTTGAGATTTGTTTTCCTGGGATCTTGATAAACTGAAGTCTCAGGTCATGTCCACACTAACGGGGATAAATCTGTGTCTATATCTTTTCTCTCTCACGCACTCAGCTGATTGGCTCAGGGTCAGATGACGGAGTAGCCTTCCTCTTCAGTGTTTCTTGTTGTTCAGACTTTTACTCGCTCCACTGATTCCACTATTTGACAGCACTCACATAATCCTGAGGGAGTCTGGTGTGTTGAGGTGCTCTCCTTGTGAGAGCCAGTGAAGTAGAAATCTTACTTTTTGATAAAACATGCTGTGAGAACATGTTGATTAGAATCCAAATGTATTAGTCTGTATAATAGTATATGTTGAAAAGTGCATCATGCTGAGGTTATACTTCTTTTTTCATTATTTGTTATAGTGTTGAGTTCTATGATTGTAGTTTGCGACAGGTGATCATGCCGTAAAGCAGTTTGGTGCTCGGGTTAGGCAGCGTTAATAAAACACTGAGAAGTCAGAGATTAGATTGATAGAAGTATTTGACTGTGTTAAATGTAAAGGATTTAGAAATATGAAAATAATGAACATCAAGTCAGTATTGGACCAGGCTGAGATGTCAAACTGAATCTCCTGCTGTGATGCTTGTGTATGGAAATAAAAAAACAAAAGCAAAACCTGTGCTTCCTGTATTATGATCTTTATCCTTCAGTAAACACTGGGACAAACGTCTGATATAATGTTTATAACCTGTCTCCAACCAAAGCCGGAACATTTCCAGAACCGTAATGTGAAACAGCCACTTTAACCTGTTCAATGAGGTTTTTGCTGCTGAACCAAAAGTCACAGTCACTGATGCGATCAGCTCTACGTGAATATGTTTGACTGCAGATCAGCTCTCTCCTCACTCTGAACATCTTTTTACACTTGCTGTTTATCTTTTGAACATGTTCAGTCCATGTTAATGTTGCATCAAACCAGAAATCTACAGACTCGTGGTTCTTTGCTCACTTCTCTATCTGTGTATCAAACACCTTTTTCTACTTAAAACATCAATCCCTATGAATATGATCTTTTTTCAACCACATCAACTTCCTCTTTTCCAGAACATGAACGTGTGAAGGGCAGGTGATGGAGTTTGGGCATCAGAAACTTTTTAAGGGATGTTCCAAAAGCAGGTCGACAGGTGTGAGCTCAAAATGTGATACCTATACCTATAAATATTAACAACATCAACAAAATAACTTCAGCCACAACAAAGAATTAAAAAGTGCAGCCTGACAACAGCTGTCACCTCCTCTGTCTCTCCTCTACTGACCACCAAACAGCATTTTACCTTCTCCTTCTTACCTGACTGGACCGTACCACCTGCTCAGGTGAGTCTGGGGGTGAGCTCAACAAACACCTGAGTCTTCGAGCACAACAACCCCCACACACCTGCTACAACCTGGATCTCTGTTACCACTGGCAATGACAATCTACAATGAGAACAAAGAAATGACTCATCAGTGCACCAGCTTCATCCGTCCTTTATCTCCACTCACACCAGTGAAGCCCAGACCCTCAGTACTGACAGACCTAATGATGCACACCTGTTCCACCTCTACCTGACGGAGCTGATTGACAGACGGATTGAGCTCCAACACAAACCTGCAGACAAACATAAACCACAATCAATATATGAAATAATCAAGACCTGAGAAACGAATAGAAACATTTGACTAAAGTCCTGATGATGCAACAGTGATGATCAGGGCTGATGATTACTATTCTTTTTTTTTTTTTTTTTTATAAGTGTATTTTTTGGGCTTTTTATGCCTTTATTTAATAGTACAATAGAGAGACAGGAAATGGGGAGGCAGAGAGGGGGAATGACATGCAGCAAAGGCCGTCCGATGCAGGACTCAAACCGGGGCCGACTGCAGCGAGGACTGTGGCCTCTACACATGGGGCGCCTGCTTAGACCACTACGCCACACGACACCCCGATGATTGTTATTCTAATGCTGGACAACAACTGTCCAACGCTGAGTTAATTAAAAAGAGTAGTGGGCTAAATACACTGCCCTGAGGAGCTCCTTTATCTGTACATATTCACCTGATTAGACTCGTTCAGTTCTGACCTGAATAAATCAGATAAAAAGTCTTAAATCCAATTATATGTTCTAACTGCAATTCCTATCATATTATTATTATATTTGATATGATATAATAATATATAATATAATGTATTTCATATATTATCCCCTGTATTAACAGTCGACAGCCTTCTTTTGCTCTCATACAAAATCTGAATCTTTGTGTCATCAGTCTCTCCATTATCTTTATGTGTGATGTCAGAGCTGTGGGTCTATAGTTCACTGGATGTGATGGGTCTTTCCCTGGTTTCCTTATCACTGCAACTTCCCACTTCCTGTACTTCATCATAAACACCTGAAAGCTTTAACATCACACAGCAGGAGATGCTCGTGCAGGTCTAACTGCCTCCTCCTCTTCCTCAGCACCGGATACTGCCATTCCCTCTTGATTTCTCTCTGCACTGCAGAAATCAAAAGGTTCAGAAAACTTAAAATTTCAAAGCAGCTTATGGCACTACATTTTTACATTTTGAGGCCAACTCAAACTACTTACAGTTGTGGCGACTAATTCTGTTTTGTTCAGATAGTTAATCTTTCATATTTATAAAAACGTCAGATTTTGAGTTCTACACGCTAAAACTTTCAAATAAAAGTTGTTACAACGAATTTATGAACTTTTGTAAAGATAAACAGCAGCAGTTTAATTATCATGTTTATTTCCAACATGAAACAATAGAAAATAGTAAAGACTTGACTGATCTTTATCATTCATGTTGGAATCAGCCACGTCTACCCTGAGCCATGTTCACATCTGATGAACAGTCATTTTAAATTGTTACTCCAAGTTGACTTGTGCGATTTTAACTTTTGTTCAGCAGCTAAAACTGTCACTGTGTCATTTAAACACAGTCCTGTCTCGGCAGCTTCAACGTGTCACTTCAACACTTTGAAAACAACGTATTCATCCACCGAGCAATGTGGTTAGACTAGTCCCACAGCTGCAGCCCAACCCTCAAACATCTGTCAAACTTCACACCTCCAGTTAGCAACACCTGTCAGATATCTGTAGACTGAGATAACGTCATCAGGGTTTTTTTCTCCCCATGACATTTTTGTATAAAAAAAGTTTGTTTCAGCTGGAAGAAGAAGAAGAAGAAGAAGAAGAAGAAGAAGAAGAAGAAGAAGAAGAAGAAGAAGTCAGTGAACGCACCACGAGTGTTTATGTTGCTGCTGTTTAAATTCAGGATAAAGTGACAGAGTGAAAATTAAGTGTCACTTCTCTCCTGTGTGATCAGTCTGTTAAATACTGTAGATCCAGTCAGAGAGGTCAAAGGTCAACATGTCCAACACGCCCTGTCTGAGTCATCTGCTCTCACTGTGCCAAGTCAAACTCCGTCTGTGCCAACACTGTGAAGCACAGTATGTACTGAAGGCGTCACAGCTTTTGTCTGGACTCTGATTTTAATATGTGCAGGAAACAGTTCATACTGGACTCAAAGACTCAGAGACTCAGTGAGACTCAAAGACTCAGAGAGACTCAGAGAGACAGAAATTAATTCTGTTGAATTGACTCTTTTGACCAGAGAAAATGCTTTTCCATTTTCCTTCAGTGTTTTGTTTTTCCTTCACAAGTTTCTCAGATCTCCTCAATGATCCCTGGAACATTCTCAGTGATCTCGAGAACCTCCTTGAACTTATTGATACCTCGACCGCCTTTAAGGAGACCAGAAGTTTCTCAAGAACCCTTGATCCTTCTCAAGGATCCATAGAACGTCTGAAATTAAACCATGAACCGACTCAGTTTCCTCAATGACCTCCGTGAGAGAACCTGCTGAAGGACTCGAGAACACTGTCAAAACCTGCTGGACCTCCTTGTGGATCAAGGATTACAAGCTCCTCCTGAACTTAATGTTGCACTGCTAAAACCTTTCAGGGAACCCTGGAGCCTCCATAAGGACCACTGAAAATTTCTTGGGGAACTCCTGAAATTCTTGAAAGAATGCTTTGAACTTCATTAGTTATTCCTTGAATCTCCTTGAGGACTGATTGTACACCTTCAAGGATCCTTAAAAGATCAATGGAACCTCCTCAAAGAACACATAACATTTCAAGGTCCCTGGAACTTTTTCAAGTATGTATGAGACTCAGACACTCACTGAAACTCCTCAAGGAGCTTCTGAACCTACTCAAGGACCCAAGGAGCCTCTCCAAGGTCCATAAAAACTCCTCAAGGATCTTCCTGCCCTGGAACTTCCTCAATGACCCTATGAATCCTCTCAAACGCTCATAGAACCTCACGAAGATCCATAAAAACTCATTGAGAATCCACTGAAGACCAGAGCCCCAAGAACCTCCTAAAGGTCAGGTAGAACATTCTCAAGGATCCTTGGAACGTTTCTTGATGACCTTCTTCAGGGACTCCTTTAAGCTTTCAAGGACCTACCAGTGAACATTGAACCCTCTGAAGAACTATAGATATAGAACCCAAGGACTCATTCAAGGATGATTGGAACCTCCTTAAGAACCCCTACAGCATCTCCAAGGTCCATCAAGGATCACTATAAACACCTCAAGCACCTCTTCAACCTGCTCCAGGACCTAGAACCTAATGGATCATGTGACTCCTGGAACCGTCTCACAGACTCTAGAACTTCTTCAATGACCCCTTGAACCTCCTTAAGGACCTAGAATCACTTCAACTGCCCCTAGAATATATTCAGTGTCCATAAAATGTCCTCAAGGATCAGTATATCCTCATTGTGGACTCCTGGAACCCCTTCAATGACTCCTGGAAACTTATTCAGAGCCATTTCACCCCTGTACAACATTCAGCAGCTCAGGGACATGAGTCCACCAAGTCCTCAAGGATGCCTGGAAACGTCTGATATGAAGTCTGGGAGCCCCTCAAGGACCCTCTAATATCCTCAATGACCTTCATTAATAACCGGTTTCAGCCTGAATCTGGACTCTGTTAAATAATTTTTATTATGATGATGAAAGAAGAAACAGATTTACTGTCTCTCAGAAACGAAGGGGAATAAATTATAAACATGTAATAAAACATATAGAAAGTGAATGAACTGAAACTGAAATAAATAAATAAATAAATGATTTCTACAGATGAGGGAGGAGGCTCCTCCTCACACAGCGCCGCGCTCTGCCGACAGAGGGCGCTCCAGTCCGTTTGTTCAGCGACTCACTCACTTCATCCAGAGAAACCCTCACAGCCCGGACATGAACCTTCTTACCCCTGTCGCCCCTGCTGCCCCTGTTACCCCTGCTGCCCCTGTCGCCCCTGCTGCCCCTGTTACCCCTGCTGCCCCTGCAGGGACCCCGGCCCCGGATCATTCACCTACAGGAGCAGGTAAAACACGAGGGGGATGACGGGAAGTTTAAACACACACACACCAGGAGCCCGTTTAATTGAACTAAATCACGGTGTCACATTAAAATATAATATTACGCTTCATAAATATGATTTAGACACAAACATGACAATAAAAGAAATATTCATGTATTTATATTCGTTTAGTCTCATTACGAATTTTGTTTTATTTGTCTTTATTTAGAAAAATCCTCTTTTCTGCAGCAGCTGGTTTCAGAGTCAGTGACCTGAGGACAGATGTTTATTATCGGCCTGATGCACAGAATTCATTTTCATCAAATCGTCCTGAACATGAAGATGTGATGCGCGTGCTCTCTGCAGCCTCTTCTACTGTCAGAGGAGAGACTCCAACAACCTGCACCTCCTCAACTCCGTCCATTTACCGTCTCCTCTGCTGCAGAAGGAGAAATCTTTCAACCCACACTGAAGTTAATATTTAGTATATTCCCCTAAATTTCACAGCTTTAATTATGTAACACTAGTTTTCATTTGGATCGTGTCTCAGTTTTGACTGACGCTCATTTTAAAAGGAACAAAACTCAAACCTTCCGGTTAAAATTTGGTGTGAAACACGTGGAAATGGAAGTTTTTTCTGCAGTTGGTTTGAGCCGAAGTGTGGACCGACTCTTCCTCCATCTGATCTGATCTGAACTCTCATGCATCGTGTCCTGACGGACGAAAACATGCGCTGATTTCTACACGGAGTTGGTTAAAAGAGGCTGAACAGACTGTATTTAACATTTATTCTAGTTTTCCTCAGAAAACGTTTGTGCAGCGACGGTGGGTTAAATCCCTGGACTGAGTGTGTGTGTGTGTGTGTGTGTGTGTGTGTGTGTGTGTGTGTGTGTGTGTGCCCGCCCACTCCCTCCTGCTATATAACCACAGTTTGACAGCTCAGAGTTTACTGAGCAGGAGAATCAGACCGACTTCCCGCCGCCTCACTCCGCTCCTCTCTGCTCTCACACACCAACCTGTCCCAGTGTCCCCGGCTGCAGAGCCCGTTCACTGCATGTCTGCAGGTCTCTGACCCCCCCTCACCTGAGGACCCGACGCAGGACCTGACTTTCACCAAACTGGATTCCCGGAGCTCGTCACCATGTCTGCCCGGGTTTAGATTCTCCATGGAGCTCTCTAACCTGTACGAGGTCGCGCCCCGACCCCTGATGAGCAGCCTGACCCACGGCCAGCAGCCCCCCTCCGGCTACAGAGACCCGGCAGACCTCGGCGGTGAGATCGGAGACAACGAGACCTCCATCGACCTGAGCGCCTACATAGACCCGTCCGCCTTCAACGACGACTTCCTGGCCGACCTGTTCCACCACAGCTCCCGCCAGGACAAGCTCAAGATCATGAACGGGGAGTACGAGTCGGTGCCGTGCGGGGGCCCGGGGCCCCAGCAGCTCTACATGTCCAACTACATGGAGTCCAAGCTGGAGCCGCTCTACGAGCCGCGCATCCGGCCGGTGGCCATCAAGCAGGAGCCCCGGGACGACGAGGACCTGAACCCGGGCATGCCCCCCACCTACCACCACCCGCACCCGCATTCCCAGCAGTACTCCCAGCATTCCCAGCATTCCCAGCAGCAGCAGCCGCCGCAGATGCCGCACCTCCAGTACCAGATTGCGCACTGCGCGCAGACCACCATGCACCTCCAGCCGGGCCACCCGACTCCTCCGCCGACCCCGGTGCCCAGCCCGCACCAGCACCACCACCAACACCCGCACCAGCACCCGCAGCAGGGCGGCATGAAGCTGCTGGAGCAGCAGCGGGGAGGCGGGAAGACCAAGAAGCACGTCGACAAGAGCAGTCCGGAGTACCGGCTGAGGCGCGAGCGCAACAACGTCGCCGTGCGCAAGAGCAGGGACAAGGCCAAGATGCGCAACATGGAGACGCAGCAGAAGGTGGTGGAGCTGACCACCGACAACGAGAGACTGAGGCGGAGGGTGGAGCACCTGACCCGCGAGCTGGACACGTTACGGGGCATCTTCAGACAGCTGCCGGACGGATCCTTCAAACCCATGGGCAGCTGAGAGACTACTGACCCCGACTGGATCCGGGCTGGATCCAGTCCGGAACCGGACTGGAGGTGGACTGGTACACTGCTGGATTTATACACACATGGTTCTACAACTCTTCACGTACGGACGGACTGACAGCTGTGAGGAGACTGAGGCAGCTGAGGTGTTCACTGCAAACACATCTGTCTGACCCGAACATCTGGTCTTTGACTGAGACATAAACTCAAAACAAGTGAAAAAGAATCTGCACAGCGGCAAAGTTCACAATCAAAAACTTTGCACAGTTTTTCTCAAACAGCTGATTGTAGAAAAGTCTGGAGGCTGCGTTGTTATTGGCTGCAGGTGGAATCATCTCATTGGCTGATTATTTTCCACTTGTTGTGAGGGGCTCAGTCAGAGACGGAGACGTGCTCGGACGTGTCTCTGTTGCAGTGTTCATGTGCCTTTTTAAACTTTTGTGCAAAAGCCAATAAGCTCGTTCCCCCTGCAGATCCAGAGGACTGGGTGTTTGTGCCTTATTTCCGGACAGACTGGTGTGCCGCCACACACTCAACTCACATATCAGAGCAGCTAAGGTAGGGCCGGGTGGAGCTGACCCCCCCACACCAGCCTGTTGTGCATGTTTCTCCTGAATTATTCCTCTTTGTTTTATACAAGTTACGTCTCCATATCTTCTGATAAACTAGAGTTTGTCTTTATAGAGTTATGAAATGCAAAGTGCACACTGCTTTTATATAGGCTCAAGTGTATGTACGTATGTATGTGTATTTTCTGTCTAATGCATGATGGATCTATAGGCTCAGCTCCCCTCCCCAGGAGGAAGAGGAGGAGGAGGAGGAGGAGGAGGAGGGCTGCAGGTACGAGCTCTGTGTGGAGGTGCAGGTCAGAGCGTCATCTGAGCGTCACGTGATAGAAAGTTCAGCTCATCAGAGAAATCCTAGTAAAAGTAGAGTAATCCACTGAGCAGCAGTCTGACGTCACCACGTCGCTCTGTCCGGTGGAAACCTTGTACATCCACTTTTAGGAGCTTTTCATGTTCAAACAGCTGGAGGTTAAACTTTTTGGATCTTTGCACTATGACACAAAAAGCTTCATTTTCCCGCTCAAAAACAAGGCGGGACCCCCCCCCCACCCCCCCACCCCCCACATACAAGGTTTTCATGTGTCTGATGATAATAATCAAGTATCTCCCTGAGTCTGGTCATTTAATGCCAAAGTGAAACACACACACACACACACACACACACACACACACACACAGACTGGAATTGAAACGGTGGTACCTGCTTCATCAGGTCAGCGTCCAGTGGAAACCTGGTATCTCCAGCTCTGTAGGAACGTTGTGGTTTAACACACACACACACGTGGAGATGTGAGGTTTCCAGAGGACGGTGACAGGACAGCAGCTCTGTCGCATGCACTATTTGTCGTAGATTGAAGCGCCGTGTTGTGTGTGACACATTGCATCATGGGTACTGATCTGAAAAGAAAACACGCCTCACTCTTCATGTATTTATGTTGTTGAGAAAAAACAAAAGCAAAATGTGAAAAGAGTTTCTCTCTCTATGCAACACGTCTCTTCCTCTTTTCCACTGTTGTATCATCACTCTCTCTCACACACACACACACACACACACACAGTGCCTTCTGATCCTCTGAGATGACCTTTGACCTCTTGTTGATCTGCTCGTGTTGAAAGATTTTTAAAAATCGATTTGTGTCAGTGAGGAAAGAAGCACTTTTCTTTTCTTTTTTTTACAAACTGATGTTAAACCAATGTTTGTTATGGTTTCAATTGTAAAATAAGCCTCTATATAAATAAATATATATATATATATAAATAAATATATATATATATATAATACCAAAAAATCTGAATTATTATAATGAAACATAATAAAAGAGCTCGTTTTATCACACTCTGTCGTTGCTTGGATTCATTTCCTTTCCTTGATTTTCATTTTCTCCTGAACAGACAAATAAAGTTGATTTTGTTAATGAGTTGATGACGTCAGGTGGACCTCTGTCAGCCAATAGGAGGCGCTCTCAGGACCGTCAGTCAGACTGACGGTCTGTGGTTCTACGCTTTCACATTAAAGTTAAAGATGCAAAGTCAACTCCACAACATAATGATCAGGTTCTCATGTGGAGGAGTGGTGGTCTGTTCATTGTGAGGTTGGGGGTTTGATTCCCAGCCACGGATGGATTACTGAGCAGGCCTGTGGGCTCGGGGCCAGGGGCCTCCTTACCGGCCGCAACGTGGCTCCATCAGAACGACAGATCATCCAAGTGTTCAAGTGCCCTTGAGCAACACACTGAACCCCAGGTCAGCCTGTGCTCACAGCCTGTTAGTGTCTGTTAGTGTCGTCTATACAAGAACACAGAACCGGGAATCGGACCTTCAGCAGCTCGTCCAGCATCAGCTCCGAGTCCCTGAGTCACTCTGTGCTGCTGTTCACAGGCTCAGGATTTATTCTAGTTAAACGTTAGAACCAGAGCATTAGAACCAGAACATCAGAACCAGAACATTAGAACCAGAGCATTAGAACCAGAACATCAGAACCAGAACATTAGAACCAGAACATCAGAACCAGCACATTAGAACCAGAACATTAGAACCAGAACATCAGAACCAGAACATCAGAACCAGCACATCAGAACCAGAACATTAGAACCAGAACATTAAACCAGCACATTAGAACCAGAACATCAGAACCAGAACATCAGAACCAGAACATTAAACCAGCACATTAGAACCAGAACATCAGAACCAGAACATCAGAACCAGAACATTAGAACCAGAACATTAGAACCAGAACATTAAACCAGCACATTAGAACCAGAACATTAAACCAGCACATTAGAACCAGAACATCAGAACCAGAACATCAGAACCAGAACATCAGAACCAGCACATTAGAACCAGAACATCAGAACCAGCACATTAGAACCAGAACATCAGAACCAGCACATTAGAACCAGAACATCAGAACCAGAACATCAGAACCAGCACATCAGAACCAGAACATCAGAACCAGAACATTCAACCAGCACATTAGAACCAGAACATCAGAACCAGAACATCAGAACCAGCACATTAGAACCAGAACATCAGAACCAGAACATCAGAACCAGCACATCAGAACCAGAACATCAGAACCAGAACATTAAACCAGCACATTAGAACCAGAACATCAGAACCAGAACATCAGAACCAGCACATTAGAACCAGAACATTAGAACCAGCACATTAGAACCAGAACATCAGAACCAGAACATTAGAACCAGCACATTAGAACCAGAACATCAGAACCAGAACATCAGAACCAGCACATTAGAACCAGCACATTAGAACCAGAACATTAGAACCAGCACATTAGAACCAGAACATCAGAACCAGAACATCAGAACCAGCACATTAGAACCAGCACATTAGAACCAGAACATTAGAACCAGAACATTAAACCAGCACATCAGAACCAGAACATCAGAACCAGCACATTAGAACCAGCACATTAGAACCAGCACATCAGAACCAGCACATTAGAACCAGAGTCTGTCTGTCCACACTAATGTCTGTGATCCTCTGCTGTGACAGACACCTCTGTTCAAGTCCCATGACAGTGAGTCAGTTAGTTAGTAACTTAGTTAGTTAGTTAGTTAGTTAGTTAGTTAGTTAGTTAGTTAATGTCAGCAGATATTTTATACAGATATAATTATTTAATGGTGTAAAACTGAATTCGATCAGTTTGATGAAGTAGATTCTCTGGGACTCAGACTCAGACTCATCAGGGAAATTTAGATAAATACAAGAACACGAAGGAAGGAAGTTTATTCTGTTCTGTCTTTAATCTTTGATGATGATGTGACCAGCTCTCTCCTTCTTCTTCTCCTTCTCCTTCTCCTTCTTCTTCTCCTTCTCCTTCTCCTTCTTCTTCTCCTTCTCCTTCTTCTTCTCCTTCTCCTTCTCCTTCTTCTTCTCCTTCTCCTTCTCCTTCTTCTTCTCCTTCTCCTTCTCCTTCTCCTTCTCCTTCTCCTTCTTCTTCTCCTTCTCCTTCTCCTTCTCCTTCTCCTTCTCCTTCTCCTTCTTCTTCTCCTTCTCCTTCTCCTTCTCCTTCTCCTTCTCCTTCTTCTTCTCCTTCTCCTTCTCCTTCTCCTTCTCCTTCTCCTTCTCCTTCTTCTTCTTCTTCACGCTGAGAGCGGACACCAGTGGGACGGCTGACCTGAGCTTGGAGCCAAAACAGCCTCATTACATATTCATGAGTTTCAGATGCTGTCTACAAAGACACAGGAAACACGATCAGTGACATGAACCATGTGAATTAGAAACAGGTGAATGTGTTTGTTTGAGAATGTAGAAAACAGCTGTAAAGATCAGGCTGAGACAGAAGAAGAAGAAGAGCAGCAGGATGATGGAGAGATGAAGATGATGACTTCCACATGTTCCTGACAGAGTCACTGACCAACTGAAATACCACTGATTCAACATGAAATACATACCTGAAAACATCGAGACCAGGTAACAAGTGACAGGGTGGAACCAGGGGGTGGAGCCAGGGTGTAGAGGGGTGGAGTCAGAGTGTCCTGAAGAAGGTCGCACTGATTTCAGTAGCTGTGTCCCAGTTCATGGTCTCATCCTTCAGAGGCCCCAACAGTCAAAACCAAGGGTCTTAAAACACAAAGTTTGAGTGACAAAAAGTTATGTGTTGCCAAGGTTGGACAGGAGCCAACACCTCAGTAAGGGCGGGAACCGCTGACGACCAGAGGAGATCCGTGGACCAGAACGTCTCATTTCGGTCAACGGAGGGCCACACCTTCGTAGACGATATTCATTAATATAGTAACCATGGCGACTAAGGTCCTGTATATCGCTGTCGGTACAGTACGCTTGTTTATTTTTGTAACCATGACAATCAAGGTCTGGTACACCTGCTGGCGTAGGGGCGCTGTTTCAGGAGACACTCGTCTCAGACGGTTGGAACTAATGTCATGTATGTTCAGGTTGGAGGTGGCCCGGGAAATGCTTAGCCTAGCTTAGCATGAAGACAGAAGGAAACGGTTAGCCTAGCTTAGCATGAAGACAGAAGGACAGGAGGAAACTGTTAGCCTAGCTAAGCACGAAGGCAGAAGGAAACTATTAGCCTAGCTTAGCATGAATACAGAAGGAAACTGTTAGCCTAGCTTAGCATGATGACAAAGCAGTGCGAAACTGTTAGCCTAGCTTAGCATGAAGAGAGAAGGAAACTGTTAGCCTAGCATAGCACATGACAAAGCAGGAGGAAACTGTTAGCCTAGCTTAGCACAATGACAAAGCAGTGCGAAACTGTTAGCCTAGCTGAGCACGATGACAAAGCAGGAGGAAGCTGTTAGCCTAGCTTAGCATGAACAGAGAAGGAAACTGTTAGCCTAGCATAGCACATGACAAAGCAGGAGGAAACTGTTAGCCTAGCTTAGCATGAAGACAGAAGGAAACTGTTAGCCTAGCTTAGCACAATGACAAAGCAGGAGGAAGCTGTTAGCCTAGCTTAGCACAATGACAAAGCAGGAGGAAGCTGTTAGCCTAGCTTCATCAAAAGACCAGAAATATATCTTCAGCAGCTCCGAGCCTCTGAACTGAACTGGACTGAAACAGATCCATCTGAACCACGTTGAGTTCTGGTCTTCTCAGATCCTGGAGAGGTTTAATATGATCGACCTCGTGTGTGACCCCGTCTGGATCGTGAACACACATTCCTCCGTGGGAAGGACGGTCCAGAGTGCGAGGCCAACACCGCTCCACCCTCACCACAGCGCTGAAAGCTGCTAAGAGGAACCATGTGACGCTGATTCATCCGTCCACAGTGAGCTCGCCTCCGCCGCCCTTTCACCTGCCAGCCAATCAGACGCTGGGATTAAAGCCAGAAACGCATCTTACATGAAGACACTGACACCTCTGAGGTGGAGAAAAACTCACTCATGTCCCTGTGGAGGTAAACTGGTCAAACTGGACGGACTGAACTGGAAACAGTGGAGGTCATTCAAACAAACACTTTCACATCAGGGACGTGGGCCCCCGGGTACAGACAGGTAACAGGCTCCTGGCCCCTCCCACACAGGACCAGATTTAGGTTTGTCCTGCTGGTTCTGGGTTTGATGATTGACAGGTGTGCCTGTAGAGTTTGTAGTAAACACGTGAATAAAGGTGAGTGGGTCATTTCTATTTAATGTCAAACGTCAAACAGCTACAAACACTGATGATCCGAACACACACTGAAAACTTTAATAATAATATTATAATACATTCAGTTTATTTATTTAAAGTTACCTGGTAAAATAATCACTGATTTAACATGATGTGATTCTCCAGGAGAAAGTGGCTTATGGGAGAACAGGTGTGTGTCTCACCTGGATCAGACTGACATGAACTAACACATGATGTCAAACACTGTGTAATTTTCTTGTTTCATCTAAAGCAGCAGCTGCTAAAATCACCAGTGGTTACTAAGAACCACCAAAACGTCCCAGTGAATCTCAGGTGAGTCTGATCCACCTGCCCAGAGTGCAAACAGCAGGATGCTCACAACACGTGAAAGTGTTTCCTGTTGCTGGACTCGTAGAGACGAAGAGGAGGAGATGATCTGAGCGTCACAACTCATCAGTGACACCTGGAACCACCTTCACCTGTCCCCCTTCTCCTCTTCACCCTCACCATCATCATCGTCTCTCTGTCATCCATCTTGTCCTCCTTTCTTCTTCCCGTCTTTTTGTGTCGCTGAAGGAAGCAGATGTGATGGTTCTGTGAGTTAAACATCAGTCTCAGTCTCAGCAGAGGAAATATATTCTCTCAGAGTCTTTGTTGTGTGTCTGTGTGTAGCTGTGGATCAGAGCTGATAATCCACTGACATGTGGTTTTGGCTGGACGTGTCTCAGTGTCTCTCAGTGTAAAGACTCTCAGGTCTTTTATTGTGTTTCTGGATCAGTGTCTGCTGTTGGCTGCAGCGTCTTCCTGTGGATGGAAGACATTAGCCTGTTAGCGGCTGGAAGCTCTCAGAAAGGCTCCGCTGGCTGCGTCTCTCTCCAGGTCTGTGTCCAGGACCGAGTCCGGGACCGAGTCCAGGACCGAGTCCAGGACTTCAGTGTTAATGATCCTCTCACATGGTCCAGTGAGTTTTATTTCAGGTTTACCGCTGACACGTCGCCGTCATATTGAGGAAGTAGCAGACGCTGCTGAGCTGAGCGTCGTGTTGAGGTTTGGAAGAACCATCAGAAACTTGAGAGACTTCACACTGAATCTGCTGTTTTTAACTGTGTTACCATGACAACCATAAAGACCGCTGTCCACAATACTTCAAATACAGAAGCATGAAGGCTCCTGGACGGGCCACAGGACACAGGACGGCGCTCAGACACATCTGTCCCGTCACTCCAGTGTCCCTGCTCTATAACACCAGGAACACACTTCCTGTGTTGTGTGTGCCTGGTGGCTGGACTTTACAGGTTCCTGAATTAGAATTTCTTTTCATTATTAATACATTTCTGATTTATTTATGACAGAAAATGTCAGTAAAGCTTAAAATAATAATAAATGTAAAATATATTTATATGTTTTCATGTCTGTGTCATATTCAGATTCAGACACAGAAACTATAGTGGAGTTTTAATGTTGCTGGTATGATGCCACTATGACATCATCAGTTTGTCCTGGGAGACACGTTACGTGTGGAAAGAAGGCGAGACGCAGAATCTCTAGATCACGTGACATGCGTCGCTCTAACTCAACATGGCGCCGAAATGAAAAACAAGATGTTCCACACACGCCACATATCCAGACATCGCACAAACCTTCCTATCACCATAGTTACCACCACTCAGCCCTGCTCTCATGTTAATGAATACTGGTGAATAAACACAGTTATGTTTGGAAATATGATCATCTACGATACAGATGTTTGTCTGAAATCTGACTCCATGAATCTAAATCTATGCTGCAGGTATGTAAAGGGGGGAGGGGGTCACTCAGCGGCTTGACATCCTGCTTACCTGTACAGCATGTGACCACTCTCTCAGGATGAACCTCTGTTACCTGACCAAACGTCCTCCTGTACTTTTGGCAGCGTGTCTCCAGACGCAGGGGAACATGTGGTTATTTTCAGATCCTCTGTGTTTGCAGTCTCAAAGTGCTTTAGTTTCATTGACATGTTGTGTAGAGAGTGTGTCAGCGGCCCTATCTGTTTATCTGCTCTATTTGGCTATCCACTTCTTCTATTTGGCCTGTGTTTAAAGATTAACCGGCTCCTTTCATTGACTGGGCAGCTCTTTCAGGAGCGTCCAGGCTGAGCTGAAAGCAGGGCAGAACTCTGTTTGTTCTCTGATAGACCAGAGACTCAGCTGCTTCAGCTCCACTCACATGGACTGGGAACACTGGTCTCCTCAGTATAACACCCAGTTTGTGACCCCCTGATTAAGAACTTGACCCCCCCTAAAGAGGTAAAAGCATCAGTTCAGGGGGTTGAAATTAAACATTTCCTTTTTACCTGTATTGTAATTAGCTTACACTATATTTCACATGTTCGTGTCAGGAAGAATCTTTAGCCTTAAGTTAAAGTTGAGCTAACTAATGTTAGCTAGTTTCTAGCTTTAGCCTGGAGTTACAGTTGAGCTAACTAATGTTAGCCTTAAGTTACAGTTGAGCTAACTAATGTGAGCTAGTTTCTAGCTTTAGCCTTAAGTTACAGTTGAGCTAACTAATGTGAGCTAGTTTCTAGCTTTAGCCTGGAGTTACAGTTGAGCTAACTAATGTTAGCCTTAAGTTACAGTTGAGCTAACTAATGTGAGCTAGTTTCTAGCTTTAGCCTTAAGTTACAGTTGAGCTAACTAATGTGAGCTAGTTTCTAGCTTTAGCCTGGAGTTACAGTTGAGCTAACTAATGTGAGCTAGTTTCTAGCTTTAGCCTGGAGTTACAGTTGAGCTAACTAATGTGAGCTAGTTTCTAGCTTTAGCCTTAAGTTACAGTTGAGCTAACTAATGTTAGCCTTAAGTTACAGTTGAGCTAACTAATGTGAGCTAGTTTCTAGCTTTAGCCTTAAGTTACAGTTGAACTAACTAATGTGAGCTAGTTTCTAGCTTTAGCCTGGAGTTACAGTTGAGCTAACTAATGTGAGCTAGTTTCTAGCTTTAGCCTGGAGTTACAGTTGAGCTAACTAATGTGAGCTAGTTTCTAGCTTTAGCCTTAAGTTACAGTTGAGCTAACTAATGTTAGCCTTAAGTTAAAGTTGAGCTAACTAATGTTAGCTAGTTTCTAGCTTTAGCCTGGAGTTACAGTTGAGCTAACTAATGTTAGCTAGTTTCTAGCTTTAGCCTGGAGTTACAGTTGAGCTAACTAATGTTAGCCTTAAGTTAAAGTTGAGCTAACTAATGTTAGCTAGTTTCTAGCTTTAGTCTGGATTTACAGTTGAGCTAACTAATGTGAGCTAGTTTCTAGCTTTAGCCTTAAGTTAAAGTTGAGCTAACTGATGTGAGCTAGTTTCTAGCTTTAGCCTGGAGTTACAGTTGAGCTAACTAATGTGAGCTAGTTTCTAGCTTTAGCCTTAAGTTACAGTTGAGCTAACTAATGTGAGCTAGTTTCTAGCTTTAGCCTGGAGTTACAGTTGAGCTAACTAATGTGAGCTAGTTTCTAGCTTTAGCCTGGAGTTACAGTTGAGCTAACTAATGTGAGCTAGTTTCTAGCTTTAGCCTGGATTTGCAGTTGAGCTAACTAATGTGAGCTAGTTTCTAGCTTTAGCCTGGAGTTACAGTTGAGCTAACTAATGTTAGCCTTAAGTTAAAGTTGAGCTAACTAATGTTAGCTAGTTTCTAGCTTTAGCCTGGAGTTACAGTTGAGCTAACTAATGTTAGCCTTAAGTTAAAGTTGAGCTAAATAATGTTAGCTAGTTTCTAGCTTTAGCCTTAAGTTAAAGTTGAGC
Organism: Seriola aureovittata; assembly: GCF_021018895.1. Taxonomy (NCBI): domain Eukaryota; kingdom Metazoa; phylum Chordata; class Actinopteri; order Carangiformes; family Carangidae; genus Seriola; species Seriola aureovittata. Next base: position 560,199 of record NC_079364.1, read on the forward strand.
TAACTAATGTTAGCTAGTTTCTAGCTTTAGTCTGGATTTACAGTTGAGCTAACTAATGTGAGCTAGTTTCTAGCTTTAGCCTGGATTTACAGTTGAGCTAACTAATGTGAGCTAGTTTCTAGCTTTAGCCTGGATTTGCAGTTGAGCTAACTAATGTGAGCTAGTTTCTAGCTTTAGCCTGGAGTTACAGTTGAGCTAACTAATGTGAGCTAGTTTCTAGCTTTAGCCTTAAGTTACAGTTGAGCTAACTAATATGAGCTAGTTTCTAGCTTTAGCCTGGATTTGCAGTTGAGCTAACTAATGTGAGCTAGTTTCTAGCTTTAGCCTGGAGTTACAGTTGAGCTAACTAATGTGAGCTAGTTTCTAGCTTTAGCCTTAAGTTACAGTTGAGCTAACTAATGTGAGCTAGTTTCTAGCTTTAGCCTGGAGTTACAGTTGAGCTAACTAATGTGAGCTAGTTTCTAGCTTTAGCCTTAAGTTACAGTTGAGCTAACTAATGCTAGCTAGTTTCTAGCTTTAGCCTGGAGTTACAGTTGAGCTAACTAATGTGAGCTAGTTTCTAGCTTTAGCCTTAAGTTACAGTTGAGCTAACTAATGTGAGCTAGTTTCTAGCTTTAGCCTGGAGTTACAGTTGAGCTAACTAATGTGAGCTAGTTTCTAGCTTTAGCCTGGAGTTACAGTTGAGCTAACTAATGTGAGCTAGTTTCTAGCTTTAGCCTGGAGTTACAGTTGAGCTAACTAATGTGAGCTAGTTTCTAGCTTTAGCCTGGAGTTACAGTTGAGCTAACTAATGTGAGCTAGTTTCTAGCTTTAGCCTGGAGTTACAGTTGAGCTAACTAATGTGAGCTATCTGATGGTGCGCCCTTTCATTTCCAGTGTTAGCTTGTCATTTCATTACCAATATAAAATGTCATATATGATCTAATGTTACAAACACTGGAGTCATGAGCAGTGGGGCAATGGAGGATTAGTTGATACGTTTGACATCAATATAGAGTTTATTATTTCATGTTAACAGTCTTTGTGTGTCTGTGTGGTTTAGTTTTATCTTTTTGATATCAGCTTCTTTAACAGACGCCATCTTTGTTTTCTCTCAGATTAAGAGTTTTACTCTTGGCTCATTGAACAATATGAACTCCACGTGCTGAAGACTGAAGAATACTGATTGTATTAGCAGTGGTGGAAGTACATTTGTTCTAATTACTGTACTTAAATGCACTTTCATGGAACTTGTAGGCGACTCAGGTATTCCCATTTTATGCTGCTTTGTTCTTCCACTCCTGTATTTCGGAGGGAATGTTCTTCTTTCTCCTTCACTCCATTTATTTGACAGTTTTAGTGAAACAAGAAAGACGCTGTAAGGACTGTCACACAGTTCACTGGCTGGTTCTCAGGTGGAGAGCGACTCACCTGAGTTCAGTTGCTCAGATGATTTCCTCCTGACTCTTTAAATCCAGCGCTTTAACAAACAGGTTCCTCAGAGACAGTTTCTCTTTTTTTAAAGGAACAAAAGGCGACTGTGAAATGAAAACAAGAGAAAACACATCACACAATCTGAGATTTGGAGCCAGATTTTTTTATTTTCTTTGTGTGTAACCGAGCAGAACTTAATCCTCTCTGGTACCACAATTATTTGCAATTTATGCTGGGAGGCCCCGCTGCCAGAGGAACAAAGAGAGGAAATATATCTCCCTGTTTATTCAGCGCCGGCCTCCGAGCCGGCTGGCATTTATTGGCCCTGTATGAAGCTATGAGGAACATTAGCGCAGCTCAGAGGGAGCTGTTTGTTTTGGTGTCTTTTACGAGGCAGCCGGGTGGAGATTGACAGTCAAAGTGCCGTCAGCTACAATCCACGCTCTGCTGGATGGAGCTTTATTTTCCCACCGCCGCGACATGCCCGTGCATCGTTTGGAGACTCAGCAGATTTCTGTTCGTGTTGCGTCTCATCGCTGCGTCGGCTCCAGTTTTGATCGCCCGCCTCTCTCTCTCTGTGATAGAGCTGCAGAGTGTTTCACAGCCCTGATTTATGAAGCTTAATTACGGCTTTGATTTGTGTGTTAGATCATTGGAGGCGGAGCTCTGACATCTGAAGGGTTGGTGCTGTTTGATCGTCTCCTCTGATAATTAGAACAAACCTCGATGATGTTCGGAGACGTCCACAACAACTGAGGCTTTGTCCTCTTTTGTCCCCTCAGTGATCTTCACTCGCTGCTGCTCGTCACGGCTCAGTGACACAGGTGAGACTCAGGTAAACAAGCTCACCTTTAACTAAGGGTTTGAGCTTTGAGCTTGAGCTGGAGACACTGTCCTGCAGGGAGTGAGTGACACTGACTGATATGAATACTGTGGAGCTAACGAGGGGATGGGGAACAGGTGAGCAGGTGTGTGCGGAGAGTCAGGTGACTTACTGCAGGACAGGTGGGAGTGGCAGGAGAAACAGGAGGTGAATGATGACAGAAAGGTGAGGAAGGTTCAAACTGAGTGAAATGAGCAGCGGCCATGATGAGAGCTGATCTTATCTCCTTCAGCAGAGGAAGCTTCCTTTAGGAAAAGGAGACATTTAAAACAAAAATTGTTTCACTAAATATTCATTTTCTCTACAAACATCACACGTCCCTGTCACTTCCACAGTTTCAGGTTGAACTCTCAGTGAACTGTCTCTGTCTCCAGCTGATGAAGACTTGATGAAGATGTGGATGCGTCTCCAGTCGTCTCTGTCTCAGGTTGTCGGAGGGAGAGACAGCACATGATAAATGGTAAAGAGACACCTGGAGGAAGACTTCATCATCTCGTCATTGTTTTCTGGTAAAACTGAATATTATTTGTTCTGCACAGATAAAATCCTCACGGGTCACAGACACAGTGACGCAGGAGAGAGTTCTGCAGGTAAATATGGCCACACCAGTGATGTTTCACTTCCTGTTGCCTGAGGTGTGTGTGTAGATGGAAACTCTGACTGCACTGAATAAAACTCATTGTGGGAGCATCTGTTTATTGGAAGTGTTGACATGAATCTCTGATCAGTATCTGTTTGTTCTGAGGGCATTTCCTGGATTTCTGCACTATTTCTTTAAAAAGGTTGAAAATCACATAAAGTGTTTATATCACACTTTTCAGAACTCTTTCTATAGCCACGCCCCTTTTTGAGCCTCTGCAGAAGCATCGCTCCACTGATGTGCTCACCAACATCTGAGTGAAATAGTAGATAAATGTTTAAAATAAAATCTAGAATGAGATGTTGTGACATCACTGAGTGGAAGCGTCTGTTTCTGCTTCGAGGCCTCAGCTCTGAGTCACGTGCCATCGCACAACAACATCAAACACAAAGTGGAGAGTCGACGGATTTTATCAGCTTTTAAACTCTGTAATATCACAGAGATATTAACAGAAACATCTGATGACCTCAGAGGGTTAATGTTCTTTAAAGGATGTTCATGACCCTCAGAGGAAGAACCTTTAGATTTTAAGGCTGTCTCCTCTGGCGCCACCCTCAGGACAAACTGCAGGGACGGCTCAGACAGACGTGTCCGGTGAAGATGTTTCCTGAAACACAGTGTGATCCACTCCACATGTTCATATTACCCAGCAGACACTGCTTCTTCCTGTTTAGGGTCGTGTTACAGTCCAGGAGGTTTGACCTCCCGGACCGGCGTCTCGCTGATATGAAACCCCGAGTGTCGGACTCCTCCGTCATGCTTCCTGCATGTAAACAGTCAGAGCTCCACATCTGCAGCTTCTCCTAATAAAACTGCACATTCCACGTTTATGGAGCAAAGACAAACACAGGCATGTGAGGAGGAGGCTCATCCATCACCACAGACATCCCAGAGTTCACTCTGTTCACTGATGCCGCTGCTCCAACGCCACGAAGAAGAAGAGCCGCTGATGACATCATCCTCTTCACCTGAAACGTGACCACGTCTCTGTCACTCCTGTGGTTTGGATCTTTTGCTTTCACTGACTTTTAACAAACATGAGGAGTGAACATGGAGCCACACAGGCCGGCAGCTGACTCACTGATTGGACAGCTTTGATGATGTCACTCAGCATCATCAGCTCATCAGCAGGATCACGTGGAGAAGTCACACGTTAACGGACGTAATGAACTGCACAGACACAAACACACCGCAGACTCAGCTGTAACCAGCAGCCCTGCGGTGAATCCTGCGGCGGCCCGAGAGCTCAAACCGCTGCAACATGTTAATGAGTGACGACACTGCTGCATCACGTGATCTAGAGATTCGGCTGAGCTGATGATGTCATAGTGACATCATACCAGCAACTTTCAAACCGACACCTTCCACTATAGTTTCTGTGTCTAGTCTGAATCTGAATCTGACACAGGCGTGAAAAATATGAATATGAGCCATTGTAGCAGCTGCATGAGAGATAAATCAGAAATTAATTAATAATGAAGAGAAATCCAACATTCAGTAACTGAACACCATGAAGAGAGACACAGCTGGTGTCACGAGTTCAGTGATGTCAGCCGCCATGCTCACGCCACGCTCACGCTCACAGTGTTCCTCAGAAAACATCTGCATCAGTCTGACACTGAGCTGCAGAAACTCACAACACAACAGGAAGTGTTTCCAGGGGACATGAAAAAGTGACGAACCAGGCTGCGACGCACCTGTTCAATGCTTTGTGACCTTTGAAGCTAAAAACAACGAGTGTGTCACTTCTTCGTGTCCCCTGGAGACACTTCCTGTTGTGTTGTGAGTTTCTGCAGCTCAGTGTCAGACTGATGCAGATGTTTTCTGAGGTTGCAGAGCTTTGAGCTTCAGGGCCACCGTAGAATCCTCCTGCGCTCATGTTTTAAGACAAAGGGAAGAAGACCATGTGGTACGATGGAAAGCTCCAGGACAGAGTGTTTTGGACTCCAAGTGTTGTCGTTTTAATTTCTTACTTTACTGTTTCTTTATATTCCCTGCTGAGATGCAGTCGTCATGGTGACGGGCTAAACAAACAACCTATAGCCGCTCAGTGTGAACGTGCTTGGTGCCGCTCCAGAACAAACTGGGCTGAACGGGTGAATAAATGTGGAGTATGTGAGTGGATCTGATAACTGAGCGTTTCTGCAGACTGATATTCAGCGTTAATAATTCACAGCGTTATGACCAGCGGCTGGCTCTCATTTCTGCTCCCAGAGTGCTCGGCTCGCTGCACGCCTCATTTCTGCTCCTGCGAGGCCTCTGGCAGCCAGCCGGCGGGAAAACATCCAGAGGAGAGGAGGAAGGAAAAGAGAGAGAGAGAGAGAGAGAGTGTGGGAAGAACAGCTGGAGCCTGAGATCCACCAGAGACCTTCTGCTGTGTTCAGGATGATACCATCTCTGCCTTACCCTGAACACCTCACGATGCCTTCAGGATCACCAGCTGTCTTGTGCCAGATTTCCACTCCCAGTCACTGACTCTCTCTCTCTCTCTCTCTCTCTCTCTCTCTCCTGAAGTTGAACCATTTATTTCTACTTCACTCTGACTACGCCCCGAGAGGTCACACTGAGGAAGAGGAGGAGGAGGAGGAAGATAAAGAGGAGGATGACATCACAGACAGGTGCGACCTCTTCAGCCACCTCCTCGTCTCGCTGCTGCTGAACAGGAAGTGAAGTGACGGGGCAACATTTCTCTGCACAAAAGAGGAAGCTGACTTTCGACTTTATCGCGCGGCGTCCTGATGGTATCCCAGCATGCAGCGGGGCTGACAGGTCACTGCTGTATCTGGGTCATGAGTAAGCAGTTTGTCTGTAAAACTGAACACGGTTCCCACGAAGAGACAGAGGAAGAAGAGAGAGAATTTTTTTATTTCGTTTGGAGGAAGTGTGAAAACTCTGAGACTCTGTTTCTTCTTCTTCTGTGGTTTAAAGATCGACATCAGACAGAGAGGTCGGCCTGAAGCTGCTGGGACACATTCTGTCAGAGCTTCGTCTGAATGACAGGAAGTCTTCGACTTGGAGAGTGACGGAGCTGTTTGTTTGTTGTTTGTTTAAAAAGTTCAACTCATTCCTCTGAATCCGTCACATTTTCCCGCCCTCCACATCAACACTTTCAGTTTGTCTCAGACTCAAACTCTCTGACGCAGCACTGGGATAAATTCATAAAAACACAGAGAAGAACAATAAGTTCATAAAACACAAACAGTTCGTTAGTAAATACTAATTAAAACAACATCAACATGTTCCTCCTGGAGTTTAGGCGGGAAACGCTTCCACAGTTCCCTCGCTGAGGACAGATCACATGATTGATTGTCTGATTGATTGAAGTTACTACAGACGGTTTTGCAGGTTTTGTTTCGTCTCTTCCACTTTCATGCCTCGCTGCGGTTGTAAAAAAAAAATCATAAAACTAAAACTTCCATATTTCTCGGAGTTTCTGTTGAAACATGAAGTTGAGCAACGTGACGTCATGACGACAACAAAAAACAGCAGGAGGAGGAAGCTGCAGATGATGCGTGTTGGGTCAGAGGATGTGTTCAGGTGTGTGTTCACATGACACACGTGTCTGAGGCGGCGCTGTGATGAGCTGCGGTTCAGTCGTTCATGTTCATGTCCTGCAGGTGAATAACCAGGTGGGTGGAGGCTGCAGATCCCAAGACTCAGATCCAGGTCTGAGACTCAGATCCTGGATCAGTTCAGTGGCCGTGTTGATGGATTTCGTTCCTAATGGCGACGACAGTTTACTAAGGCTCATGGGTAATGTAGTATTTAGAGCCTTCCGCCACACAGAGAAAAACACAAACTTCTTAGAAACAAAGTTGAAATAATTCAGAGTGATGCTCAGAACATGAATGTGAACTTATCTCAGTCGTGATCTGAAACTCTGGCACCGTCTGGCGTCCTCTCTTCTTCTTCTGTGGTTTGGCAGCTGGAGCTCGGCTCTATCTGCGGCGGCGTTCACGTCAGACGGCCTTCACACATAATGACACGTGACGAGAGCGAGGAAAACCACAGGGCCGAACTTCTGTTTTCTTTCTGCTGGTGCGGAGGTGTTGACTGATTCTCTCCAACACGATGAAACCGGGATCCAGAAGGAAAACAGGATTTTACAGTAACATCCAATGAGCTGCGTCGCTGCTCTGTGAACACACACTGTTCAACGGGCGTCTTTATCTGGTCTGCAGCGTCAGTCACACACCAGTTCCACATATTCACATACACACAGGTATCTGCTCAGAGTCTGACGCCTGAACACTTTCACTGGTATAACTCACAGATGTGAGTTCATGTGTTTCTGTTTTATGAATCCTGGCAGCCGCCTCGTTTCTCACGCCCTCAGTCACCTGTTTCTACATCAGTGCATCTCCGCTGCACCGACAAGTGCAACTCAACACAATAACAACACGATGTGCAGCTCTGTGATTGGCTGAAGAGTCCCTTATTGTCCTAGTATGTTTTACACAAACAGGAAGTTTGACCTCTGTGCGGGGATTTGAACCGGCGACCTCAGGAGTCGTAGTTCTTGTTGCTGCATGAACCTGGCGCCTCAAACAACCTCCTCCGCCTCCTCCGCCTCCTCCACCTCACAGCTTTCCAGATTTGTTCAAACTTGCAGGATGCAGATTTTTCAGTGTTTCTCAGAAAAACCTTCGGCCATTTTTATTCTGATAAATGTTTCCAGTGGACGGAGGGAGTTGGTTTTCTGTCTGCTGCCTGTTTGTGGTGGATGGGAGGAAGAGGAGGAAGAGGAGGAGGAGGGGGAGGAGGAGGAGTCGTTGTCAGGGTTTGGCAGCCTGATAAGGAGCAGTGGGAGGCAGCAGGGGAGGAGGAGAGCCGGCTCCACCACCTCCTCCTACACCTCCTCCCCGGGCTGAGTCAGCAGGTCTCCTCTGGTAGCCGGTCTGCGCTCGGTCCGGATCGGGACGAGGAGCTCGGAGCTCGGAGGTCTGCAGGAGTGTAACTGTCCACAGAGGTGACGGAGCTTTGTGACGTGCTGTCAAATAAAAATCACTATTCAGCAAATAATCAGACGTTAATGTGTAATTCAATAAAGTAATAACACAGCGCACAACAGACTGATCACATGTGAAATATGACTGTAGGTTTCAGTTTCTCAGCCCGGGCAGTTTCCAGGTTCCGATGCCAAAGTGACAGATTAGAAGAAATAACAGAGGGAACCACAGGTTTAAAAGCAGCTCCGTACTCCCTCGTTGGACATGTCAGCCTGAGCTGCAGGACGACCGACTCCGCTGGGACGTGGGATTTTCTGAAACCCCGTTTGTGAAACTCTTGGCAGTAGTAAAACCTCGCAAGTGCACGGTGGTTAACCGAGAAACAAGCCTGGACATTTAGACGTTGTGGATATGAGGTTTTTCTCCAGCAGCGGTAATCTGCTGCTGGCAGCCTGTCTGACTCTGTGTTGTATTTTTATGTCATTGTGCTGCTTCTGTTTCGTGCTGACATTAATAGCAGCAGTTGCAGAAGTAGTAGCGGCACAGACACAGAAATAGCTGCTGTAGCGTTAGCGTTAGCAACACAGCAGCTAGTACTAGAGGTATAGTAGAAGTCACACTTTAACCCTCTGTAGCAGTGGGCACACACCTGCACACTTCTACATACATAACACCTTCAGTCAGGGCAGAACCTGGAGACCGGCTCATGTCTCTGAGGGATGACTGATGTTAATAACCTTTATTTGTGACAGCTGGCAAAGTGCTTCACCTTTAAAAAACGTGATATTCATGTTTTGACGTCATCGGTCCAAATGAACCAAAGAGTTTAATGACTGACTGATATCGACTGAACTGACAACCACAGGTCACAATGATCTGTTACCATGGGAATGAGCTGAGAACATACAGTATTTTTATCCTGTAGAACATGAATAAAACACCTCTAAACTTTATCATAAACATGGCTGCGGAGGAGATGCTGTGGACTGTCGGCGTGAGGGAACATTGAACCCTGGAAACAGACACTGTTAACGCTTCACTCTTTGACGCAGGAAAACATCGTTTCATCTGGCAGCAGCACGAGTCGACTCCAGAGAAGCAGCACTTTATTTACTCCCATGAAGCAGCTGCTGCTCCTCCAACCGGAGAGGGAATCATGCAATGACAACCAGGGGTCAACTAAAGGAAACATAGTACGAGTCATCATTGGAAATTAAAGGGCATGCTAGCAGCTACAATGTAACTTAAGGCTAAAGTTAGAAACTAGCTAACATTAGCATTCATCCGTAGATACTTGTCACAATGTCGTTTTAGTTCTGCCCTATTTCTACCGGCAACACTCAGCTAGCGTTGCCGGTAGCGAGCTGACCTGAATCCACTGCAGCTGACACACTGACTGTGTCTGGCCGCCTCACACAGCCTCACGTCTAATAACCTGAACTATCACTTTAAGGATCTGGACCTGAGCGTTGACCTGCCAGCTGAGTTTCCAGATGTGATGTGGGTCTGAGGAGGAGTCCTGACTCCGTCCATCCTGTGTGAGCGCTCTGTGCCAGTGTGGCGTCCTGGCATCGAGCCGACAGCTACAGTCTGTCAGAGTCGACGCAGAAAACTAGATGGTGCTTACAGTAAACACTGATAAGATAAACCCCCCGAGGAAAATTCCTCTGTTTCATTTCTGAGGCGTGTGCAGTTCAACACGGCACACACTCACATTCCTCTGCTCCAATGCTCCATTAACCCCCTGAGGTAACCTTAACATGGCTGCTACCTTCACTGCAGCTTGACCTCTGACCACTGTGAGGTTCAGTTTCACAGAGGGTGAAACTTTATTCACCTGTGACCAGGTGATTTTTCTGTGAACATACCTGAGTTTTATTAAACCACCTTCATTAGCAGTGTCTCTGAACATTTCATCCTCTTCATCAGTCTGAGTGTGAAGAGCTCTCAGTCACTTATGAGGGATGTTGACCTCTGACCTTTAGGATCAATTTGACACGTCATTAAACCCTGAGTTGTGTCTTGTCTCCTCCTCTGTGTGAACATGAGTGGACTGGATGATGGAGATAAACATTCTCCAGTCGCTGCCATTAAACCACAGGAGAAGAAGAAGAAGAAGAAGACGAGGTCATTAAAAGATCCAGTCAAAGCTCAGATGATGGAGAACCCGATGTTTGTTGTACATATATGTGCATCTCATGGTTTTAAGTCTTCAGGACAGACTGGAGGCTACAGAGAGTCGCTAACAGGGGCTAGGTAGTTAGCATGCTAACTTCAGAAGCAGTAAAGATGTGATAGAGACAAGAGTTCACATTGGTGTTTGTCTCCACATCTGGACACAGATGTTGGTGAGTAAAGAAATGAAGTTTGATGCTGAACTCACAACGTTTCTTCTTGACTGGTCAGTAAACAGCTGCTAATGCTAACGTTAGCTATGTAGCATCAGCTAAACTTACAGATAGCTCCTTTAAGGAATGTAACTTTGTTTTTTCTGCAAATTATTTTATATTTTTAACAAAACAATCTAAAGATTTTGAAATCATGAGACTTTGCAAAAATACAGGCAACAGACAAATTAACTTATTTTTTATTATTAAAATCAGGAACTAGAATCAAAGAAAAAGTAAACAAGAGTCAAAATCTGACCAGACTTTTGACAACAACCTTTAAGTTGAGAAGCTGCTGGATTTCAGATCAGTATTAAAGTACCAACAATAAAACAGAGTAACTCATCACATTTTCTAATGTAAAATGTGAATGTGCACAGTAATGGGTTCGTGCAGCCGTCACATGAAAGCAGTGGAGGGAGAGTGCAGACCCTTTAACGTGGACCACAGAGACCCGCTCGGAGCTGCTGGACCTGGACTCTGGGACTTTCCAGAACAAAGTGAGGAACACACTCTGAGCTCAAACACAGAAAACCAGTGTGTTTGTGTCCACATGCACAGAGGGGTGAGGTGGCCAGAGTTCACATGGTGAGTTTACACAGGGAGAGGGCTCTCATTAACCACACACTCCACCACCCCCCCCCCCCTCCCCCCTTTAAGTCAATGGTTAAAGTCCACCAGAGCAGAGTCGTTCAGCAGAGAGGCGTCCGCTCTCTATTTGCTCGGGGCAGGTAGGGGCCCACGGGGTCGGGGGGAGGTCGGGAGAGGAGGGCAGAGTCCAGCCGTCCTGACCCTGCGGGCTGGGTGGGGCCGGGGTGACCTGCAGGGGGAAGCAGCCTGTTAGCTCGTTGTTAGTTGGTCAGTGCAGAGCTGCAGCCAGTCGTCCAGAGACCAGCAGCAACAGGCACAGGAGGAGACTGGAGACAGTCCAGGGACAAACAGGGTCACCTGACAGGTGCAGGTGAACTGTCACATGTTCAGAGTCCAGGATCCAGATCAGTCCTGACTGTGTCTCTGATCTACAGATCCTCATGAATCTGTTTTGATGAAATGCTCATTTAATGACAACACACTTTAAGCATTTTCATGGCCAGAGGCTCAGCACACCTGTGATCACCTGGATGTGAGGTGGAGCTACAGACAAATCATTATCAGACATGTTGTCGGGCATGTCAGCTGGCAACAGTAACGACCAATCACATCAGTGTTTCTGCTCCATGACACACTGTTACACAAGTTCACTGGTCTGTCATCAGCAGACTGACATCATAACATGACATCACAACATGACATCATAACATGATATCATAACATGACATCACAACATGACATCACAACATGACATCACAACAACATGACATCATAACATGACATAAGAATACATGACATCACAACATGACATCATAACACGGCATCACAACATGACATAACAACAACATGACATCACAACACGACATCATAACATGACATCACAACACGACATCATAACATGACATCACAACATGACATCACAACACGACATCAAAACATGACATCACAACACGACATCACAACATGACATCATAACATCACATCACAACATGACATAATAACATGACATCACAACATGACATAACAACATCACATCATAACATCACATGACAACAACATAACATCACAACATGACATCACAACATGACATAACAACAACATGACACAACAACATGACATCACAACACGACATCACAACATGACATCACAACATGACATCACAACAACATCAAAACATGACATCATAACATAACATGACATCCCAACAACATAACATCCCAACATGACATCACATCCCAACATGACATCACAACAAGAAATGACAACATACACACACAGTTAAACATCCCATACCCGCTGAGCTGAAGAAGCAGTACCCTGGATGCAGAGGCTAAGCTAAAGGCTAGGAGATGGAGATATGAGGAGATATGTCACCTTGCAGGCTAACAAGTGTGAAGAACCAGTGAAAGCATCTGAGTGTCTCATGTGTTTCACAGAGA